>NW_006256877.1:5894065-6193939 GCF_000478725.1 Eutrema salsugineum
GATTTTGCCTTCTTTTTCTGCCCCAATTTATTCATCTTATTTTTTCCTCATATTTTCCTTCTTCTTCTTCATCATCTTTGACTTGTACTTTTTTTTTCTTGATCTTCTTTTTCTCATATTTTCCTTTTTCTTCTTCTTCCTCTTATATATCTTTCGATTTTTTTTATTCCTCACCCTATTCTTTCATCTTCATCATTGTCTTTGACTTCTGCTTCATCATCTTTGTATTCTCTCAGTTCTTCTTCTTTTTAAATTTTTATTAGTCTTCTTTATTCTCTTCTTCTTATTCCTCTTTGGTCTTCATCAAACTCTTCTTCTTCTTCTGGTTTTTCTTGATCTCTTTCTCATCCTCACCTACTTCATTTTCTCATTTCTTCTTCTTTTATTTTGTTTTCTTCCGGTTTTCTTCTTTAACTAAAACATCATTTTTTATATCCTTATTCTTCTTCACTATTTCGTGTTCTCATATGCTTTTTTTATTCCCAATGGTTTTATTCAAATTCATCTTTTTTTTTAGTTTTTATCATTAACTACATCTTCTTCTTTATACTTATACTTCTAAGTTATAAGAATTATAGGTGAATAAAAGTAAGAGCAATATATATGATTTATTAGGAAAACTATTTGTATGTCTTTTTTAACAATAAATAACAATTATGAATGGGTTAAAATAAGAACAATATATAAATTATTAATAGCAAAAACTAATTAGGAATCTGTTTAATTGTTTATTTTTATTGATGGTAACTAAATTTAAAAAGTACATTAGGGAAAACAATTAAAATCCAAACACAACAAAAAATCAAAGAAAATTGTTAAAATAAGATAATTAAGGAAAATTAATCAAAGACAATGCAAGGAATTGACGAAACTTATACTAAAAACATTGAATGGATTTCCAAACATAAAAAGGATTCATCATAGAAGCTGCATGTAAAAGCAGTGTACATCATAAGAAGAAAGGAGTGGGAACCCATTGACTTTCCTTATAGATAACTTCGACATACTCGGTATCATCGTGCATTAAACTCAAAGCATAACATGCATCTTTGAAAGTACGGTGGACAACACCATTAATTGTTCTTATATCCATCTAAAAACATGGATCGCGAACGACATGCAATGAAACCCTCAAGTAGTAGGCTTCGCCCGCGTTAGAGTTACAGTTGGCTATAATACTCGGTCTGGAGTTACCGCAAAGACGGGGGTGCCATTGATGTTTTTATGATCCCAACCCTAATGGATCAGAAATTCAAAATACATATACGATATGGCTTCAAGATAGTCTTAATTACACTTTAACGAACCTGTAAATTTATCGTTGTAAACATCGCAGAAAAATGTTCATCTTCTGTAAAAACGATTTGAGATGGAGGCAGATGTTACAGCAAAATCTGAGGATCACAGAGGGAAAGATTGCTGGTCGCTATAGAAAATTCATGAATTTTTATTTACCTGAGAATTTTTTTTGTAAAGCGGGAAATAAAATATTCAATTAGCGAAGTATGAACTATAAGAGTAGGTTGTCATTATGGAAATGCAAAAATATAATATATATATATATATATATCGTTTTTTTTTTTTAAAAGACATGGATTTATTTTTTAAAAAGATGCTAAACCTTAGAAGACGGACATTGTATGTAAGAAAACATGAAGACCGAGAGGAGTATATATAGCACGATGGATATGCTAGGGTTTAGATTAGTACTGACTTTGATATCGATGGCCCATAACCAAAATCAGTGGCTAGGACCAAAATCGAGAATAGTGGCCCATAAATAAAATTGATGGCCCATAATTGAGGAAAAAGACACATCACGGGTATTTCCACGTAAGATTAATGATTGACCTATCATAACAAATTAAAACGCCATATAATATTTTTTAATAATGACACATAGGACAATTGCTGTGGAGACGGCACATCAGATGTTGTGCGGGGAGACAGAGAGAAATTGAGTTAAAGCTTTCAGGGACATATAGATGTTTCAGGGACATGTCGATGGAGAGAGAGAGTGTGAGGGATAGAAATGGGGAGAGAGAGAGAGAGAGAGAGAGAGAGAGAGGATAAAGAGAGAAAGACAGAGAGAGAAAGAGAAATGGTAAAGAGAGTTAACCTTATAGGTACATGATATTCAGTCTATGTTAGCTCATATTTTTTGTGTTCCTATTTTTTTATTTTCGAAATACTTCTTATTTTAAATGTAGTTATCTAAATCATATGATATATATAAATTTAGGACGAGTGGGAAAGAAGAGAATGAGAGTTAAATATTGAAAGAGGGATGGACACATGGATGAGGAGAGAGATATAGTTAAAGTTTTCAAGTACATATATTTGATTGATATAAATAAATGAAGGAAAATAAGAAGAATATAAAGTCGGAGAGAACGAAGAAGACAAAAGCGATGAAGAAGAAGAAGAAGAAGTAAAATAGGAAGAAGATGAGGAAAACAGAAAACAAGAAGAAGATGTGACAAAAAAACTTAAAGAATAAAAAGTAACAAAAGAGATATAGAATGAAGAGGAGAAAGAAAAAGAAATAAAAGAAAATGAAAGAAAACTAAAAGAAAACGTGAGAGAAGAAGGAGAGATAAAAATGGAAGACGATGAAGAAATAAAAAAAAGATAAAAAAAGAAAAACTAAAAGATAAAAAAAAAGAAGAAAAATAATTATGTAAAAACGAAAAACTCGCTTTTGTCTTAATTCAATTGATTTGTGAGTTCAATAGTAAATATATAATTGTTAATTTTAGATGGTGTTTCCTTTTTGGATTTGCTTTATTTTATTATGTATATATTAAATAATTGTTTTTAATTATTTTTAGTTTTAGTTTACAATATTGAAACCTCTATGCCCGCACAAAAACAAATTAACAACACTATAAAACCCAAAAAATACAATAAAAAAATTAAAAGAAGACAAGAAAAGAAAAATAATCACTATAGAAATCACAAAAGGGAAATATGAGAGACTATGCCACAGAAACAAAATTCACCGGCTTACTAAAGTACAAAACCGATTTACTTTGAGAAGGGTGAGTTAGTTGTTGTAGGTGAAATACATATGTAAGCTAACGATATATATAGTATAGGATAAATGTTTTATGTTTTTTTTTTAATCTTTTTCGGTGGCTCATTTTACAAATTCGGTGAATTAAACGAAATCGATGGCCCATTAACTAATAGTATTGATGGCCCATTAAAATCATATTAACCATAGTGACATGTAGGATTAATGATAATCCAATTAGAGTTAAGAAAAATGACATGTATATATGACACATAAGCAAATCGCTCTGGTGTTGACACGTAAGAATTTTGACTTCGCAAATAATAGTATATATATATATATATACAAACACTTTTAATATAATATATATATATCATCTTTATTTAGTTATAGTTTATAATACGTGATCAGCACGATTGTCTCATGATCCGTTTCTATATCGAAAAAGTGAGATTTGATTTATATTCAATCCGTTTACGTTTATATACTATGATCAGGATGATAGGCGCTACCTTCTCCGAACCTGACGTTATGGTTAATTATGTCTTTTCAGATCAAATATATGATTGGCTTATGATCATATGGTAGTTGTCTCCTCAGATCACGGCATCCATATAATAAATATCGCAAAGATATTTATGCAAGGTTCCAGAAAAACCGTCTGAAAAAAAATGTCTCGAAGACATTTAAGAAAAGTTCATAAAGAACTAAAAAAAAACATATTATGTCCAGAAGACATATTTAAAAAAATATATGTCTTGAAAACATATATAAAAAAGTTCCAGAAAAACTATATGAAAAATATATATCCAGAAGATATATAAAAGTTTTTCTGAAGAACTGCATGATAAATCTCGTCCAAAAGACAAATATTTATTTTAATTATTGTTCTTTATTTTTGTATATTATCATTTACTACATCTATTGCTCAAATTCTATTTTTACAAATTTTATTAAATTTTGTATTTATATGAAAGAACCACAAAATATTGTCCGGAAGACATATTTGTAAAGGTTTCCGAAGAACTGCATAAATAAAAATGTCCAGATGACATATTAAAACGTTCTAGAAGAACCACATAATTTTCATCCAGAAGATGATTGTTATAATTAAGTTATGTTTACTATCGTTTAATTGTTAATATGTTTAACTATCTGATTTATTTTTGTTAATTAAATATGTGAGTTCCAGAAGAACTATTTTAATTTAAAAATAATTTGAGCATCAGAAGAGATCTGGAAATTAAAAGCTCCAGAAGAGCAAAATAGTTCCAAAAATTTACAAAAGCTAAAAAGCTCCTAAAGAGCTATAAGTTCCAGAAGCTTCACGAGTTAAAAGCTCCATAAGAGTTATAAAGCTCCGAAAATTTTAAAGAGTTAAAAGCTCCCGAAGAATTAGGAGCTATGGAAGTTTCATGAATTAAAAACTCCAGAAGAGTTAGAAGTTCCAGAAGAGCTAAAAACTCATGAAAAGTTAGAAGTTCTTGAAGAACTAAACATTCTTGAAGAGAAAATTTTAAAGATAGTGGAAAGCTCCAAAAAGAATGAAACGCTCTAGCAGAGCGAAACGTTCTAGAAAACTACATGATGGAAACATGATAAAGATGACAAAATTATTTAAGATGATAAACCTGAAGTTTATTACTATATAGCATAACCGGTTTAAGCCATCTCAAAGAAATAATTATGATATCAAATGTTATTGAAAATTTGTGTGGAAAACCAAAAGTTTTCACATATAGCATGTCTTAATGAAAATAAAATAAAAATGAGACCATCATGAGAGAGGAATCACCATTTTTGGTTGAACGATTATTAGATATAATGGTTGGATTTCTTTAAATATCCTCCAAATTATATCATAGATCTAAAACCGAAAATCGGTTTAAAGATGAATGGGCAAGTAAAGCCATCATCTCAAAGAAAGTATAAAGAGTCCACTAAAAGATTTGATACATAATACAAGACTCAAAGATGGGTTATTTGGACATGTTTTGGTCCTAAAGTGGGATTCAAATCGAGATGGATGAACCTGAAGTATCATCATCTCGAGGGGGAGAATTAATGAATCTCATATCAAAAGTAGTGAAACATCCTGAAGATTATGTTCACACTTAAAATGAGTTTTATGGATAATTTATAAAGCGATTCAGAAGATCGCAAGACCAACAATGGTGAAATTTCTCCATGTTTTGGTAAGGAAGAGCTAATGAATGAGATTTCTTAAATGAATATCATTAGAAATTATGGATCCTCGTATAAATGATTTTGAACCTGAAGTTCAAAAGATAATTCATATGTAAATGCTAGACATACAATGAAAGCAAATCTCAATTCTAGCTCAAAATGCTCCAGGAATATGTCCATGAAGGACGATTTATCAATAAAGAGTCTATTGCACGTAAGAAACGTGATAGACTATTTTGGTTCCAAACAAATCCTCATAAAGGAAAAGAGTAAATATATGTTGAATAGAGGATGAATCTCCTGAAGAGACCGTTGATATGGTTACTAGTAAGATCAAGTGTCTGAATGATATCATTGATAATGATAAAAAGATTTCGATTAACCATGTCATTGCATGAAAAAATGAAACCAAAGACATTCATTGTCGACAATAAATAAGATAGCGCGCGATTTTATATAAATGAGGATTTTAAATCTACCTTTGTGGATGAATGTAGAAAGTGAAAATATTGGCCAAAGAGTGAAAAGACAATCAAGTCTATACTATGCTTATATGAAAAATGAGAAATTTTTGGACCAGCAGTCCAAACGTTAAAAGTAATATCAAGTCTGGCAGAAAATGAACGACTTGAATTGTGCCTTATAGATGTTGTAACATCTTTAAATAGAAAATCCCTGAAGGATTTAATCCCTGAAGGATTTAATCCCTGAATGATTAATAATATTAGAATTATGTTTCCGGGAACTCTACTTGATGAGTATATGTTGTATGGAGTCTAATAATTTAGTTAAGATTAACCAATAGATGGATCAAAAAAGTGATCCTTGATTTATTCATAAGATATGATGTCTTTTAGAAAATTATGTCCGTTTTGTTTTGCAGGTATCATAATTGAACATCTCATCTCGAAAGATCCCAGCAGGATCTAACATATAGAAAAACTCAGATTTAAGCATTTCTAAAGAAAGTGCTATTTAATCCTCCCTATAAAATATTTCGATTAAGCATTTCTAAAGAAAGTGCTATTTAATCCTCCCTATAAAATATTTCGATTAAGCATTTCTAAAGAAAGTGCTATTTAATCCTCCCTATAAAATATTTCGAACTTGAAGTTCGTAAAACTTGGAAGTGCTCCACAAATATTAATGTTCCTGAAGAACAAAATTTATTGGAGTTAAATAAATGAACATAAGGTTCAATTAAAAAAGTGGAGGCTAATGGACTCTAAAATTCTCTAGAAAAGAAGAAAATTAGAGAATAAAATGAAAAGATTTCAGAAGAGTCAATAAAAAAATACTGTAGGGCTCATAATCATTACACCTGAAGATGTAATGTCCTTCAAGACTAAATGGGTCTTTGTTCAAAAACAATGAGAAAAACTGATATGATCATGGACCCGGAGGACGACCCAGGCAAAGGAATCGAGGTTCCGGAAGCACATTTGGCCGTTCCGGATGGACCCATGACGCGATCCAGAGCTAAGAAGCTGGCAGGGACGGTTCAGGCTGTACTTAATGGAATCAAGATCGGACCAGGCGACCCAGCATCACCCAAGATTGTGACCGTGCTCATGAACGACGGCTGTAACTAATCTGGTCCGGGTGATGGCTTAATACTCTTTTTCCTTACACCCGGGTTTATCCCAATGGGTTTACCGGGTGAGGTTTTAATGAGGTTAAGTCCATCGCCCATCTCTCGACCCAGGTTTGTTTGCAGTCTGGTTCATGGGTCGGCAGAGCAAGAGTCATTTTCGGCTTGGCAATTCAAGAGTCAGTCAAAGGCCAGCCGAAGAGTCAGTCCTTAGTTTATTTATTTCAGTCAAAGACTTTATTAATTTTTCTGTCATTTTCGAGTTTGTCTCTTGAACTACTTCGCCTGCTATATAAAGGCTTGTACCCCTCCTCATTTTCGACATTCACTTATCAAATAAAATCTGAGATTTCTCCTTTGTTCTTTTTTTGAACTTTTCCATTCCTTAGGTGGTTAGCCTCTTGAATCCTTTCGGTTTATCAAGTTCATTCCATAGAACTTGACGCAGCCTTCATCCACAAAGTTTAAGTTTCCGTTAGTAGTAATCGGGGCTTAGGGATTTTCGGGAATCCATTTCCCACGCCCTAACATCCTTTTACCGGCGAACTCTTTATCTTTGTTCCACCCCCTTGTTCCAATTTACTCTCCGCGAGTTTGGGCCTAAGGATTTTCGGGATTTACTCTCACGCCTTAGCATCTGCTCCGAGATCCAGCTGGAGTCAAGGATCTATCCATCCGATACCGACCAAGTGTGTGCCGTTCTTTGGGAATTCGTATCAAGTGGTATCAGAGCCACGCACTTGAAGAAAGCGGTATTATCTATCTTTTTGTCTTTTCAAATTCCGTCTTATCCTTTCTTTCTTTTGTAATTCCAGATCTTTTTTTTTTTTAAAAAAAAGATATAAAAAAAAACCAAAGTTAAAAAAAAAAAAAAGAGATCTGTGGAAAACCAAAAAAAAACTTTTCTCTCTATCTTCTCTTTTCTTCATAATCGCTTGATATTCTGAATTGGTTTAGAGATCTACATCGAGTTTTTGATTTAGTTCTCTTAGAACCGAGGAGATTCTCTTGAGTGTTTGTGAGATCATTAAGAGGGTTGAGTGAAACACCGAGTGAAACACTTAGCGAGAACTTTTACTAACTTGTTTGTTTGTTTTTTGAGGTATTATATGTCTTCTAGCGATGATCCATCCTATATTCGGTCAAAAGAAGTAAGAAAATTCACTATGAACCATAGGCTGGACCAGATTACTTAGCTGCTGGATCACATGAACCAGCGTATGGAACGATTGGAAGTGGATCAGCCTAGACGGGACAGAGGAGCTGATCGCAGTGACCAGGAGGACCCAACCCGGAGGGAGAGAAATCATAACCGGAATGAGTTTGTCGGAGACAACCCATTCTACGCTGACGGTCATACCTCGGGTGGTAGTCAGGTACGACCGAGACGCGGCCGAGAAGATAGACGTGGTCAAAAACCTTTGCTGAACCACGGTCGTGAGCGATACAACCCAGATCCAACCCGCGGCCGTAACCGGGAGTAGGCTCGACAAGACCGTAATGATCAAGGCCGGGGACAATACGAACCTGAACCAGTCCAAGCCCAAAACGACAATGACCTTGGAGGCATGAAGCTGAGGGTCCCATCTTTCTATGGTACAACCGATCCAGATGCGTTCCTTGAGTGGGAAAAGAAGATTGACATTTTGTTTGGTTGTCAGAACTTCTCAGAAAGTAAGAAGATCAACCTGGCCGCCACCGAGTTCCATGGGTATGCAGTAGACTGGTGGGACCAAGTTGTTACCAACCGGAGAAGGAACGGCGATCGACCGGTCGAAACTTGGGACGAGATGGCACGAATGATGAGACGCAGATTCGTACCAAGCCACTACCATCGAGAGTTGCACACTCGACTCAGACGTTTGTCCCAGGGAACCAAGAATGTTGAGGAGTATTACCAAGAAATGGATTGGCTAATGCTGAAAGCCGATACGGTAGAACCGGAGGATGCGACAATGGCCCGGTTCTTGAGTGGCCTCAACCGTGATATACAAGACCGTATGGAGCTGCAGGACTATCGGGACATTGGTGAGATGTACCACAAGGCGGTACTAGTGGAACAACAGCTGAAACGCAAAGGCACCAACCGACCCGCATATGGTTCCTGTTCGCGACCTACAGATAAGCCGAGCTACCCATCTCGATCCGACGCTAAGCCCAGGACGGATTCCAAACCCAGCTCTTCTACACCCGACTTCAAAGGAAAAGCCGAGGCTACACCGGCTAGACACCGTGACATCGAATGTTTTAAGTGTCGAGGTAAAGATCATTATGCTAATAAATGTCCGAACCAACGAACCATGTTGCTTCTTGACTCAGGTGAAATCGTGTCCGATGGAGAGGATACTGGACCGATTTATGACGATAAGGAAGATGAGGAACGAGCAGCAGAAGGTGAATTGCTCGTTGCCCGGAGAGTCCTACTAGCTCAGGAACCTGTAAAAGAACAAGATCAGCGCGAGAACCTATTTCATACCCGATGCTTGGTAAAGGGTAAGGTCTGTAGCCTGATCATCGATGGAGGCAGCTGTACGAACGTGGCAAGCACTACAATGGTGGAGAAACTTGGCCTGGAGACGCACAAGCACCCGCAGCCTTATAGTCTCAGGTGGCTAAACAACCAAAGGCAGCTAAAGGTCACCAAGCAGGTCTCGGTTCCATTATCTATCGGACGGTACGAGGATGAGATCATGTGTGATGTGTTACCAATGGAAGCCGGTCATATCCTTTTGGGCCGACCTTGGCAGTATGACCGCAAGGCCATTCACGATGGCTTCTCCAACAAGCACATGTTCGAGCACCAAGGCCGCAAGATCACCCTAGCGCCTTTGTCTCCGCAAGAAGTCTATCTAGACCAGATCAAACTCGAGCAAAGCCACAAAGGAAAAAGCATTGTGAGTGACCCTCAAAATACTTCCACTAAATCTGAGAGTCTGAGAAAAACCCCAGAAACGGCCTTAGAGAGTTTACCCGTGAGGAAAGAAACTCTTTTCGTGAGGCCAAGTGAACTTAAGCACGCCGTGCTTACGAGACAATCCTTTGTCTTGTTAATGTTTAGAAATGCTTTGGCTAGTCTTACTGACCGTGAGCCGGAACTTCCGAGCAGCGTTTTGCCTCTTTTGCAGGAATACAAGGACGTCTTTCCAGAAGAAAGCCCAAGTGGATTACCTCCCATCTGCGGAATAGAACATCAGATCGATTTTGTTCCTGGTGCGTCCTTGCCAAACCGACCCGCGTATCGAACCAACCCTGTTGAAACAATGGAACTACAGCGGCAGGTCGGAGAGCTGATGGAGAAAGGACATATACGAGAGAGTATGAGTCCTTGCGCGGTCCCGGTCTTACTTGTGCCAAAGAAGGACGGCACTTGGCGTATGTGCGTTGACTGTCGTGCAATCAACAATATTACGGTAAAATACAGACATCCCATTCCTCGTTTGGATGATATGCTTGATGAACTTCACGGATCTTGTCTTTTTTCTAAGATAGATTTGAAAAGTGGCTATCACCAAATAAGGATGAAAGAGGGGGACGAATGGAAAACAGCCTTTAAGACAAAGCATGGGCTTTATGAATGGTTGGTAATGCCGTTTGGCTTAACCAACGCCCCTAGCACTTTCATGAGACTTATGAACCATGTCTTGCGGTCGTTCATAGGCGTTTTTGTCGTTGTGTACTTTGATGATATCTTAGTCTACAGCAAGAACTTGGCCGAGCACTTAGAGCATTTGTGGTTAGTCTTAGAAGTGCTTAGGAAAGAGCAATTGTTTGGGAACTTGAAAAAGTGTACTTTTTGCGCGGATAGTGTTGTGTTCCTAGGCTTTGTTGTAGGTGCCAATGGGATCCAGGTCGACGAAGAGAAGATCAAGGCGATCAAAGACTGGCCCAGTCCCAAAACAGTTGGAGAGGTCAAAAGCTTTCATGGCCTGGCTGGTTTCTACCGACGGTTTGTAAAGGACTTCAGTACCATAGCAGCGCCTCTCACCGAAGTAATCAAAAAGGACGTTGGTTTTAAATGGGGCACGGCACAAGAAGAGGCGTTCCAACTCCTTAAAAACAGGCTAACTCATGCACCCCTCCTTTCTTTGCCTGATTTTATGAAAATCTTTGAATTTGAGTGCGATGCCTCTGGTGTAGGTATTGGTGCGGTCTTAATGCAGGAGAAACGGCCTATTGCCTACTTCAGTGAGAAGCTTGGTGGCGCGACCTTGAACTATCCCACCTACGACAAGGAGCTTTATGCCTTGGTCCGTGCGCTCCAAACCTGGCAACACTACCTCTGGCCAAAGGAGTTTGTGATTCATACGGATCATCAATCTCTTAAACACCTCAAGGGCCAGCAGAAACTGAATAAGCGGCATGCCAGATGGGTGGAGTATATTGAAACATTTCCGTACGTGATCCAGTACAAACATGGAAAGGAAAACGTTGTGGCCGATGCCTTGTCCCGCAGATACACCCTGATCTCGACCTTAGACGCCAAGGTCCTCGGTTTTGAAATAATTAAAGACGCCTACACCTCCGATCAAGATTTCCAGGAAGTTTATCAATCCTGTTCTAAATTTGCCACTGGAAAATATTTTCGGAGTGATGACTTCTTGTTTTATGAAAACCGCCTTTGTATACCTAATGTCTCCCTTCGTGATCTGCTTGTTAGGGAAGCTCATGGCGGCGGTTTGATGGGACACTTTGGAGTGGCCAAGACTCTTAGTGTGGTCCAGGATCATTTCTTCTGGCCGCACATGAAAAGAGATGTGGAAATAATTTGCGGCCGATGCATCACCTGTAAGTATGCGAAATCCAAAAGCCAAACCCCAGGTATGTACACTCCCTTACCCATTCCTAGCTCTCCTTGGACGGACATTTCTATGGATTTTGTGTTAAGATTGCCAAGAACTAGGACGGGTCGGGATTCTGTCTTTGTTGTGGTCGATAGGTTCTCAAAAATGGCACACTTTATACCTTGTCATAAGACTGATGATGCGTCTAATGTGGCTGACTTGTTCTTTAGAGAAGTGGTTAGGTTGCACGGAATGCCTAGGACTATAGTTTCTGACCGCGATGTTAAATTCCTTAGATTATTTTTGGAAAACACTTTGGTCGAAACTAGGTACTAAGTTATGCTTTTCCACCACTTGCCACCCACAGACCGACGGCCAAACCGAGGTCGTTAATAGAACCTTGTCCGCAATACTTCGTTCTGTTATTAAAAACAACCTTAGAACGTGGGAAGATTGTCTACCACATGTAGAATTTGCTTATAACCATGCGGTTCATTCAACTACATTGTTCTCCCCGTTTCAAATGGTTTATGGTTTTAACCCTCTTACTCCTCTTGATCTTACGCCTTTACCTTTGTCTGAGCGTGTAAGTATGGATGGGAAGAAAAAGGCCGAGCTTGTCAAGCTGATTCATGAGAAGGCCAAGCAGAACATTGAGAGGAAGACCGAGCTTTACAAGAAGCACGCTAACAAGGGCCAGCCCCAAAAGGTGTTTGAACCAGGCGATCTAGTATGGGTCTATTTGAGGAAGGACAGGTTTCCGGAGGAAAGAAAGTCCAAGTTATTGCCTCGTGTGGATGGTCCCTTTACGGTCCTTGAGCGGATCAATGACAACGCCTACAAGATTGATTTACGAGGTAAGTACTTAGTCAGTACCAGCTTCAACATTTTTGACCTTAGTCCCTTTGTTGCAGATGGACCAGACTTGAGGACAAGTCCTTTTCAAGAGGGGGAGGATGATATGATCATGGACCCGGAGGACGACCCAGGCAAAGGAATCAAGGTTCCGGAAGCACATTTGGCCGTTCCGGATGGACCCATGACGCGATCCAGAGCTAAGAAGCTGGCAGGGACGGTTCAAGCTGTACTTAATGGAATCAAGATCGGACCAGGCGACCCAGCATCACCCAAGATTGTGACCGTGCTCATGAACGACGGCTGTAACTAATCTGGTCCGGGTGATGGCTTAATACTCTTTTTCCTTACACCCGGGTTTGTCCCAAAGGGGTTTACCGGGTGGGGTTTTAATGAGGTTAAGTCCATCGCCCATCTCTCGACCCAGGTTTGTTTGCGGTCTGGTTCATGGGTCGGCAGAGCAAGAGTCATTTTCGGCTTGGCAATTCAAGAGTCAGTCAAAGGCCAGCCGAAGAGTCAGTCCTTAGTTTATTTATTTCAGTCAAAGACTTTATTAATTTTTCTGTCATTTTCGAGTTTGTCTCTTGAACTACTTCGCCTGCTATATAAAGGCTTGTACCCCTCCTCATTTTCGACATTCACTTATCAAATAAAATCTGAGATTTCTCCTTTGTTCTTTTTTTGAACTTTTCCATTCCTTAGGTGGTTAGCCTCTTGAATCCTTTCGGTTTATCAAGTTCATTCCATAGAACTTGACGCAGCCTTCACCCACAAAGTTTAAGTTTCCGTTAGTAGTAATCGGGGCTTAGGGATTTTCGGGAATCCATTTCCCACGCCCTAACATCCTTTTACTGGCGAACTCTTTCTCTTTGTTCCACCCCCTTGTTCCAAGTTACTCTCCGCGAGTTTGGGCCTAAGGATTTTCGAGATTTACTCTCACGCCTTAGCATCTGCTCCGAGATCCAGCTGGAGTCAAGGATCTATCCATCCGATACCGACCAAGAGTGTTCCGTTCTTTGGGAATTCGTATCAAAAACAAAGTCACAAAATATAAAGCTTGGTTTGTGGCACAAAATTTTTCTCAAAGACCAGAAATTGGTGTTCTCCGGTCATGGATGTAATCACATTCATTAATGTATTGATAAAAATCTCAGAAGGATCAAGGATGCCTTATCTGAAAATTTATTTGGTCAAGTTATATTAATCAAAAGAAGATTTTGAAAGACAGCATGACCAACTCAAACTGTAGACCAGAAGTCCAATGACCCGAGAATGACAATCATACGAGTTTGTTCACTAAGGCTCTATTTGTAAAGATCTCAAAAAGATGATGTATATAACTGGAATGCATTGCCTGTAGATGATGCTTCCAGGAGGAGAATTGTGATGATATGCATAACTGCACTCTTTTTCCCTTATCATGGTTTTTATCCTTATGAGTTTTTCTATGACGAGGTTTTTAACGAGGCAGCAAATGAAAACGCAAAAAGATAAACATATAAAGAACAATACTTCAAAAGAAGAAACGCGTGAATGCATTTTTTCCTTGCTATGGTTTTTGTCCTATAAGGTTTTTCCATGACTAGGTTTTTAGGGTTTAGGGACGGGTTAAAGCAGCCACCGCATCGTCGTCCTCATCTGCACTCGTCTTCGTCCTCTTCTAGCGCCCTCAAGCTCGATTACAGAGTTATTAAGTATGAAACGAAAATTTGGGGATTTAGAATTTAGATGTTCGATTTGTGAAATTTGGGAGTTTGAGTATGCACATTGGATAATTTAAATACCTATATGGGTCGATTAGTTGATTTTGTTGTTGAATTCAGATGAATCAAGCTGAATCGAGGTGAATCGTAGTTCTAGGTTGTGAATGATGAATTGGGACAAGTTGTATAACTAAGAGATGTGAGACAATTGGTACAAGTGGTATAACTAAGAGGCGGGGGACAATTAGTACACATGGTATAACTGATAGATGTGGGACAATAGGTACAAGTATTATATCTGGTAGTTGTCCGACAACTGGTACAAATTTATTACTGGTAGATTTGGGACAATTGGTACAAGTGAGAGAAAGCTGAGTATTGGGAACCTTTTGTTTTTGTATTTCCAAGATTTCCAGAAGAGGATGACGAGCCGCACAAATATACATTTTGATTATGGAGGGTATTACTCAGCAGAAGGAGAAGAGTTGAAATGGAATTCAAGAAATCTCATATATGCTATATCATTTTGAAACTTAACTATGGACGATTTAACATATATTTCGTGCTTGTAGATGGTATATGCAAGAAGATTGGGTTGAACGACAGTACGAGGAAGCTGAGATTGAGCTATATACCGTTGGTAGCTAAGCCTTGTAGGGAGTCATGTATTGTCGATGATGGTGATGTTTATGTTTATCTAACAACTGTTGATAAAGAGGAACTCAGATCTGTTCTGAATGTGGAGGTAATGGATGATATGGAAAGGAAAAAGACAAGCGATTTATGTAAGGAGCTTCCCTGAGCAGATAAGGTGGCTGATATTGCGGAAGAAGCAGAGGGACAACAAAAGCTGATAAAGTATGTTGATTTAGGGGTATTACATGAAGTTGCTGTACTGGATAAGAATGCGGTACTGGATGAGAATGAGGCGGACGAGGACGGCTCGGAAGGTATGCATGAATATACAGATGAACATGATCATGTTGAGCCTCCACGGCCTGTAGAACAAACTCGGTTTGTTCTAGAATGGGAGGATGGCGCTGGTTTTAAAAAACATTCGTTCAAAGGAAGCTTTACGAGTTTTAGTCGATAGAGCTTCACATAAGGGATGTTTTGAGGTAAAAACTGTAAAGTCTGATCCCGGGAGACTCATACTAAAATGACATTAAACTGAACATGGTTGTTCATGGTATCTACATGCTGTAAGAATGTAGGATTCTACTTATTTCAGTATTATAGTGTATATGAATATCCATACATGCTCTCGGGTTGTTGCAAGAACAATTCAGAATAAAAGGAAAGACACACCACAAGTAGTAGCAGATGTTTTGCATGAGGCCTATATAGGTGAAGTAGACACCTATGCGCCTAAAGCTTTGATCAAAGTTGTTCAAAATGAAGCTCACATTAATGTGTCCTATTCTACTGCCTTGAGAGGGAAAAAACTAGTTATCAGTGAGGTGAAGCAGTCTGAAGAAAGTTATCAAAAATTGTATTGTTATCTTTACATGTTGCATTTTGTTAATCCTAGGACAGTAACATGTGTGAAACTGGATGCCAGAAATAATTTCAAGTATATATTTGCTTTGGGCAACTGGACATGTAGGTACAACTACGTGTTTTGATATTTGAAATGGCATTTGTATTTTCTGGAAAATTAGGATAACTGGACATGTAGGTACAACTACGTGTTTTGGTATTTGAAATGACATTAGTATTTTCTGGAAAATTAGGACAACTGGACATGTAGGTACAACTACATGTTTTGGTATTTGAAATGGCATTTGTATTTTCTGGAAAATTAGGACAACTAGACATGTAGGTACAACTAAGTGTTTTTTAAAATTGTCAGAATAATGGAACAAGTGGTCAACAAGGTACAACTATTTCTAAATTTCAATCTGTTAAAGGAATGGAACAAATGGACAACATAGTACAACTAAGTGTAAAAATTAAACATGTCAAAATTATGGTTAACCTAACAAATTAAACAAAATAAACAAATAAAACACTTAACCTTTATAATATATAAGAAAACAATGTTAAATGAACATGGACAACATAATATTGGTTTGTTGAAACAATGTATGGATTTCCCATCAACAACTTCATATGATACATGTAACTCTTTCATAATAGAACCATCTTACGAGGGAGAAAACGCAATTTAAATGATTTTGTTCAAATTTTATTGTAATCTACAATTAAATGATAAACATAAGTGTATAGTCATGTGGACAACTATAAAATATAGAATTATGCCCAGGACAATTAAAATAACCAAAATGGACAACTATGAACAATTTTGGACAACATGACGCATTGGTACAACTATGTGGTATTCTTGGTTTTGGCGACTTGCAGCACATGTTAAATTAAAAATTGCGGCGCCGATACATGTGTTAAAATAAATATATTATATGTTGATTCAGATAGATAGAGTGAAACTCAGCATTTTGTTAAGTAGCCTCCTATATAAAGAAATTCAGAAAATATTAATTAGGAAAGAAAAGAATTTCCCTAAATCGAAAACTAGGATTTAGCCGCCGCTGAACAAGATGCCTAGTTACAGTTTGGGTTCTTCCTCTTCCAAACACTCGTGGGGCAGTTCATATTACCGAACTGATGGAGATTGGGGTATGCGAGAAACGTGCTTATGTGGTCGTCTTATAGTTATCAGAGAATCGAAATCTGAAGCCACACGAGGAAAGAAAATGTATACTTGTCCAGATTGGACGATTGAGGTAATAACTTTTGGGGTTTTGTTAGGGTTTTGTTTGACAATGACGAATTAGTTGAATTTCTTCCCATTTTGTTTCAATATTCGCGAATTCGAGTTTTGGGTTTAGGAAAATCTGAATTTTTTTTTGATTTCGGGTTAATGTTATAAGGGACTTCATCATAATTATGACCACATATGGAAATGGTGGAAAGATGCTGTTACGGAAGAAATATCATGCCTCAAAATTCGAGTTGATAATTTCAAATCTGGGATGAAAAGCATGCAGAACATGAGAGTTGTCTGAAACTGCATTCACGAGAATAGCTCCTTTGACACACATGAATCCAAAATTAGGCAATTCAGAAAGCTCCTAGCTGGGATAGAAAGAGAGCTTGGAAAGATGAAGGAATTGATTGCCAACAGAGGTGATGGATATATGATAATCACATTTTTCATGGTGTTTGTTGTCGTTTCATATTTTTTTTAAGTAACAAGTGTATCTTTTTAAGTTGTATTGACAATGTGTTTGGATTTTGATTTCCTCTTCTTTTCTTGTTGCTCTGCTCATTGTTATCCCATTCCTAAAACTCCTTTGTCCCAGTTGTCTAAATGTAAGCTTTTTAAGTAGAATGTTGTATTCCTCATGTGTTTGGATTTTGATGTTTCTCTGTTCAATGTTGTCCCAATTATCCCATTCCTAAAACTCCTATGTAACATTTTCAAACTTAATTGTCCCTGTTCAAATGTAATGATTACGTAACTGTCCCAGTTTTCCAAATGTTACCTAAAAATAGAAAACATTGTCCTAGTTGTCCAAATGCATCTACAAAAAATTCCAATAAACAAACACTAAAATAAAATATCCAACACGAACAATGTTGTCCTAGTCGTCTAAACGATCAATCCAACATACTACTTCCAAAGACAAATATTTTAGTTATCTAAAAATAAAGATACCAAAATCCAACAAACCCAAAGTCTAAAAACACCAAACAACAATCCCAATTCTAATATAAGTCTAAAAAAACGAAACAACAATTCACCCACACATTCTACTTCCCTTTATCCTTTTACCCTTATTTCAGCTGTAAAAGGGGATCACATGTATCTGGTTGGCAAGCCCTCTTAAGTCGTGGTTCCTCTGGATTAGACGGCGGATGCCTCTTAGTAGCCTTGGTCCTCTTGAATGGTCCTTTATCAGGTTGGTAAGCTGCTGCCCTTGCTTCCTCAAATGTTCGGTATAGAAACTCATCTGGGTAAGATGCAGGTGAGCAGGCTATTGCTGGTGCTGAGGAGGCTGGTACTGATGCTGAGGAGGAACCTGGTGCAAGTGAGGAAGAACCGTGTCCTGGTGCAAGAGGTGTGGTGGCAACAGCTGGATCTGGTACAAGTGGAGATACCATTGAGGCTGGTGGCGCTGGCGAGTGCACTGAGGCTGGTGGCGCTGGCGAGTGCACTGAGGCTGGTGGCGCTGGCGAGTGCACTGAGTCTAGTGGCCCTGGCGAGTGCACTGAATCTTGTACTGGTGAGCGTGTTGGTGCTGTATCGGAGACTCCCTGTCATGATGGAAGTACCATCGCTTCAAGAGTTTTCACTCTTGTATCCATGCCTTTAACCTTCTCTACAATCTCTTTAAAATTATTCTCCATTGACGCCTTCAGCTCCACCACTGACGCCTTCAGCTCAGCCACTGATATAGGCTCATCTTCCCTTGGTTTCTCAGGAGGGACTTGAACCCGAGAAACAATATCAACCTCATACAGCTCTCTCCAAACGATCTTTTTCTTCTTCTTGGTTAAGTGATCAATCCAACCCTCGACAATGATGTCAATAAATCTGATACCATCATCAAAACCAGAATCTCCGATCTGCGCCAATAGATCTTCTTCATCCGAGTCAGCCTCCAAAATGCTACTAATTTTCTGAAAATATCAACAAATTAATACCACTTACTACAAATAACACCAACCATGTTTAATATCAAACACATATCAATAATCAAAAAGCATTGACCTCAACACTAGAGCCAATAGCTTCGTTGATGTCATCCACTGGAATACCTCTCATGGCTACATCAGTGAACCTATGCTTGCAAATATTTGGACAGTTAGGCTCAGCAGGTACAGCTTCACAAAATCTCCTTCCCAGACTTGGAATGCACTCAAAGGCAAGAATATACAAAGTCAAAAAAAAATTAATCTACACAGTTGTCCTAGTTGTCCACAAACTAAATATAAATTAATCTAAACAGTTGTCCCAGTTGTCCACAGACCAAACATATATTAATCTACAAAGTTGTCCTAGTTTTCCACATACTAAACAAGTATTAATCTACAAAGTTGTCTCAGTTGTCCACAGACCAAACAAGTATTAATCTACAAAGTTATCCTACTTGTCCACATACCAAACAGATATTCAATTAACTGAGATGTACATGTAGAGGAAGAATGAAACCAAAGATTGGACATTCAGCTCCTTTAGATTTTATGCTGCCATTGAACTTGTGACCACATGCTAGATCTCCTTCATAGCATTGTCAAACATGTAATGCCCCCAAGAAAACGTTCTGCACAGTTTCAGATCTCCCACTGCTCTTAGCAAGAATGGGTCAATATTTCCATCAGCCTTTGACTTCGCCTTCAATACTTTGCATAAAAACAAAAATAATGCCATCTTCTTCCTGTCCAAAGAGGTCTCCTTCATTTCCTCTTGCTTTGCTTCTACTTCTGCGATCTTGATTTTGTCATCCCTGCCAAAGTGCTTTTGCACAAACTTCAGTTTCTCCAACTTCTTATAGTCCGCAGGGTAGTCATGGCAGTCAAGAACACATAGCAGTGCATGCTCCCTCAAAGAATATCGAATAGGCACTCCATTTACCACAAACCATGCCTCGTTTTGCTTCTCAGTATAGGCTGTGTGAAGACGAAGCATCCACAACCCTTGATTCATGTGGTTTGGCTCCTTAAACATATGAAACAAGTGCTTGAACTGCGGATGCGATTTGAACCACTCCAACTCTTCTGGCAGATTCCCTATCACATCAAGTACACTCTTCACTGCACACCTTGTAATTATCTTACACGCCTTGCTATATTTGGTTGGACCAAAATAAAGCTTCTGAGGTGCCATTGGTTGGCTGTCATATTCGGCATCCTGAAATTCAGACGACTAACACAATGTTATATAAATTAGTTCAATTTCTTGTCATAGTTGTCCACATACCTATCATATATTTGAACTAAAGTTGTCCCAGTTGTCCACATACCAAACAGATCTTAATCCACAAAGTTGTCTTACTTATCTGCAGACCAAACAGACATATAACTACATATTTGTCCTAGTTGTCTACATACCAAACACATTTTAATCAAGAAGAATGGGAGTCTTAAACGAACATACTTCTTGCATTCATACATCCTCCTCTCGCATTTATTCTTCCTCTTTGTTTAGTGGCACTTTTTCCTTCTCCTCTTCCTCTTGGTTCTCTTCCACTCCTTCCACCTCTTCCTCTTGGTTCTTGGAATTCGCTTCCGCCTCTCCCTCTTGGTTCTCAGAATTCGCTTCCGCCTCTTCCTCTTGGTTCTCTTCCAATCCTTCCACCTCTTCCTCTTTGTTCTTGTTGTCTTCCACTCCTTCCGCCTCTTCCTCTTCGTTCTCGTTCCCTTGCACTTCTTCCTTCTCCTTTTCCTAATCCTCTGCTTCATCCTCTCCTGGTATTTTGCCGGCACCATCATTTGCAGTAGGTGTGGCCGTGCTCACTTCGGCGTTCTCGATTTCAGGAGGATTCTCATTTTCTGGGTCTTCGATTTCAGCCGGGTTTCCTTCCGCCGCTGGAGATTCAGGTTTCTTGATTTCGGGTTCTTCGATTTCCATCGGGTTTACTTCCGCCAGATTTGTAGGGTTCTCGTTTTCTGGGTCTTCCATTTCAGCCGGGTTTCCTTCCGCCAGAGTTTCAGGATTCTCGTTTTTGTTTACCGATGGGTTTTCAACTTCCACCGCTAAAGTAGAGTCATACTCCTTGCCATTTTTTATCACCTTCGCCATATATCGGAGATTCGGGATTCTCGCAAGTAAGGCTTCTCGGATTCGCGATTTTCGCCTGAGAAAAACAATTCTACAGGGTTTAGAAAGCAAGATTAGGGCTTAAACGGTTTCGAGGGAAGAAATGGGAAATTGAGAAAGTGAAGGAGTTTGAATCGAAAGAAACCGATTCTAAGGAGTGGAAAGAAGAAAGTTCGAATAAAAGGAAGAAAATGAGAGAAAATGAAAAGGAAAATGGTTTTCAGAAATAGTTAATTCAAATAACAAAAATAAATTTGAATGGGTCGGATTATCGGATTAACCGATAAACAGATGAGTTTGACCCTAGTTTTGATGTAAATAATCGAACTTTCAGAAAGAGAGTATGATTTTCCAAGATTTTAGTATTTAAAAGAAAAACTAAAATAAATTAATTATTATATTATGTCATTTCAGCTTTTTTTTACATTATGGTATATCAGCCCTTCGTTTTCATAAATTCCAAAATATCTGTTTCTCTCCTATTTTTTTTTTCTTTTTTTTTCATTCCAGTGGCCAAGTAAATATTCGTGAGCTGTGGTGACTTGTGGAAGTGGTGGATCTGAATTCACGTATACAGCAAATACAGCTAGTGGCACCCACATCTGCATATAATCCAGAAGATGGTTGCTTGTGGTAGACATTTTAGTTAATTGAAATGGAAATTCTTGTTTTAGTATATAGTATCGTTGCTTTGAGCAAACCAAACTAACAAAAATGAGTTCAGAATTTTATTCATGTTATTTTGACTTGTGATGGAATTTGTGATTGGTAATCCTGGTCAGAATCTGCTTGGCAAACATATAGGTCTCTTAAAGCACCCACATTGGCTAGAACCTTAGAAAGAGTTCCCAAATCTAAAATATTATTATGTTAAGATAATTCAGTTACAAAATTAAATTTTATTTTAAGTTTAAGAGATAAACTACTACTAGAGAGACAAATGTTTTTTAAGTATCTCATGACTATCTCATTTGAGAACCAATCCTTGCTTTCTCTCTCCATTATTTTTCTCTTTTTCTTTAGTTGTGAAATACCATCTCAGATCCCGCCAATAGAGATGCTCTTAAAAGTTTAAAATATATCATTACTTTTATAAATAACAAATAAGGCTAGAAAAATACAAAGATAATAATATGTTTAAACAAAAAAAATCAAGAAATAAGATGCATAACTGGTTCTAAGATTGGGTCAATAAATTGAATATACATGGTGAGACATAAATTTGCGATTTAACCATGAGTCCACAGAAATGGAAAGAAACTGTTTTGGGCATTATTGAAAATTACCCATAAACCCCTGATAAATCTATGCCACATCCACAATTAATTTCTTTAATAGGTAGATAATCATTTCATAGGGTAGCTTACCTAAGGAGTAGCTTTTATAATATCTGGCAATATCTTTATAAAAAAAATGTGAGCCACTCAATGTTTTCCTGCCGAAGAGAGCACTTAATGCTCAAATATCAAGAAGATCTCATTGACCCTTGCACTATATTGCTCTAGTTGCGTAATTATAGGTGATAATATGGTTTGTTGCTCTGCTATATAATCTATTAGCACATGTGGCAATATATATATATATATATATATATATATATATATATATATATATATATTATGGCTAATTCACTTGTTATCGACTATTGAACATGTTAGCACTCAAACATTAATTTTGAAAAACTATTTCAAATTCAAATAAATTAGTGGTTAACAATTATTAGATTATATATGACCAAGTAAATTAGCATCTAACATTATTATTTCCGCAATAAAAAACATGTTAGATTGATAACAATAATAATTTATATATAAGTTTACATCTAATATTATTCTTACACGGTAAGAGAACATGTTAGATTGATATCAATACTGAGTTATATAGATTGTTTAAAGGTTCTATTATTTTGCTTAGTGCACTACAAATAAATATAACACATGATTCAAATATGTTAACGGTCTAACAATGATTTGAAAGACTAATTCAAATTTTAGAGAAAAAACAAGATTATTTCCTTAACTGGCTTTTCAGCCTTTTCCATTCCTCGAATCCGCCGCTACCACGATCCGCATCAAATCGCCAAAATAAGAGCTCCACCGCGTGGCTGCTGAGAACATGCACATGTTTTACCGCCGCGCATGCCGCCAAGACGCATCCACTTCCTGGACCCAAATGACTTTTTAGCCACTGACGCAATTCCCAATTTTCAATCCACTCTGATGCCTTTGTATCTCTTACGAGTCGCTTGAGTTATCACTTCCCACCTATTTTTCTCTGGATTGTACTCTTCCACCGCCGTCGTGACTTCCGAACCACCATAACCTGATGAAATTGAGGGATCCTTATGCATAGAAGTGATGATTGAAACTAGAAAAGAACTCGAAAAACTATCGATTACCTTCACTGCAGTAGAAATAACTGTAAATCGAGCTTGATGATGATGTTTGGCAGTCGAAATTAAGTTTGCGATAACAAAACCTCAAACGGGATCAATATGCTAAGGAATTGCTGGTTAGTGGTGGTGACAATGATTTTGATTCATGGTGGAATTAGATTTATAAAATAGAAAAGAACCTCCTAAAAAGGGACGGAGTGATGTTTTAAAGAAAAGCAATTTTTGAAACTGCTAAATAAAATATCTTCTCCCTCTATAAAAAAGAATTTAAAATTTGAAAATAGATATCATTAGATTTATAGAGTAGGCAGTCATTATCTCACTTAAAACCATCTATAGATTATGAAGAACGTAGAGACTTTTCTGTATTGATGAAAATTAAACATAAGAAGAAACAGTTATTGGTTAGATCTGCAAATAGACTTATTTAACGTTAAGGGATGCAAATTCTCTTTAAGATTTATAAGGTTAGAAAAAATTTAATCAAAACTCTATTAATTTTAATTATAGAGGGTCGATGATATATATATATATATATATATATATATATATATATATTGACTTTTAAAGTTTAGAGGCAGCACAGATGTTTCAGTTCGTTATGCTTAAATTGTTTATGCATATTATTATCCTATATATCAAGAATAAGTACAAGAAATGACCACCCCACTAACACAATTTGCAGAAATGACCAAGCTCAAAAAATGACACTGTATAATTTTTTTAATACATTTTCACCCCTACTAATCTATATGGCTAACCAATCATCTTTCTTTCTCTTTCTCTTTCTCTCTCAAATTTCTCTTTCTCCATTCTCTTTTCTCATTTCTCCTTTCTCCTTTCCCCTTTCTCCTTTTCGTCTCTATTTTGTATGTCTATATTGTATTTTTTTTCACTTTCATCTTCGAGATTTACTCTTCGAAAATAATATTTCTCCAACGATATCAAATCACTCTTACCAGAACTGCTTATTGAAAAGTCTAGATCCAAAATTTATTGTATATAATCAAATCTGGTGAAATTCTATCTTCGATTTGAACTTTCAATCAAAAATTAACATTGATTTTGTTGTACACCGGTATAGTCATCCTGACTTCTCCATCGTTAATCAAATTAAGTTTCTTTTCTGACTTTCTTTGTAAGGAATAACAACTCCGTATTCAACTGCTAGAACAACCGATGATTCTATTAGATTGATGCTAACATATATAATAATGTGTGTCTAGCTGCATTATTTTTATAATTTTATTGTTAAACTGCTAATATATCTAATAGAATGTTATATGTATTTTTAGCACACTAACTAAAAAAATAACACCTTTAACAATCTAGATAATTTATTATTGTTATCAATCTAACATAGTTTTTACCTAGTTAATTATAATGTTAGACGTTAACTTATATGTAACGTGCTACGTATATCAATAATATCTTTAGTCATCTATATAACTCATTATTGTTATCAGTTTAACATATTTTGTACCTAGTAAATTATAATGTTAGACCTTAATATATATGTAACGTGCTAAGAGTATTAATAATACATTTAATCATCTATATAACTCATTATTGTTATCAATCTAACATTACATTTATCGTGTAAAACATAATGTTATATCTCAATTTATATGTTTATATATGATATAATTACTATTAACCTGTAACAAAATATGTAATTTGTTATTATAATGTATATTGTTCATCTGACATAAACAATTTGTGTGGTTGTGATTAATGGAGAGATATCTCCCCTACCCTATAAAATCTTCGCAGCCAGCCTACAAGATTATATCTTTTTTTGTCAGACCACATCGTTCAACTTAGCAACAAATATCTGGAGGTACAAGAGTCTTTGCCGATGACCATAAATACAGTAACTTTAGTTTGCTGTGGGCCCTTGGTTATTCTTGCAAATTCATCTCCCTTTTAGATTATTGAGCTAATTAACTCATATATCAATTCCGAAGAATATAATTTTGATATATGTAGCAGAAAAGATCGTGGCCGGATCTGAATTAAAGCATCAAAGAAGTTGGAGATGACTTTTACGTAATATAAAGTTTGCATTACTATTTTACAAACGATATGCTGAGAATTTTGCTTTATTTGTCATTTAATGATAAAACAGAATATTATGATTAAAAACTTAAAAAAGTACGTATGTATATTTTTTATATCTCCTTTATATAAAAAAAGTTTACTTTGCTGACCTCTCAGCTATGACCTCTCAGCTATGCCACATAGGAAATAATAATCAGAAAAATAATCAGCCAATCAAAACATCTCCTCATTACATGTCACCTAAAACAGTCAGCCAATAAAAACATATTTATATCCCTGCATAACTAAAAACCTCCATTCAAAATCATGTGCATACCAACGAAAGACGAATAGAGGATACCCCAATAAAGAAGCCCATAATAGATTTAGAACCCAGCCCAAACAAAAAACTTAATCATCTGCAAATGTCTTCGAGCCTTCTTCGTTGTATGTGCATCTGTCACCTAAAATTACAGAAACAAAATCAAACCAGTAACGATTCTTCTTCCTCCCATTTCAAATTCTACATCTCCACAAACGATTCTTCTTCCTCCCCACAATCCACGTTCTCCTGCTGTAAATACCTACGATGTGGAAGCTTTAATTCAAAGGCCCTCGCATTGGTACAGGGACAACTATTTTTCAATGACGTCGAGTCCGGCCTAAGCAAGGATGCACTGGTTTTCAGACTCATCCATTTCTGGGAAGCAAGGAACCCTACGAAAGGTGGCTTACTCATTGGCCTCGAGTTACTCCTCATTGATGAGCAGGTATGGTAAATTTTTAAGAGTCATGAATACATAACACCGAATCACCACACTCTTCTTATGATAAGTTCTACTTGCGTCTCCTACTGTAAATTCTGAAGGCTTGATCTCCTATTGTCAATTTTTTGGCAAATTATAGCTAATCAAACAACCCCACTTCAATCTCCAAATACTAACTTAAAATTGTAATTTTATAAACCGATCCAGGGTACCGTCATTCAAGGTTTCATTACACCCAACAGAATTGCACTCTATGAAGGCAGACTCAAAGCAAATTTCATCTACAGGCGCACCAATTTCTTTGCTACCCCTAACAAAACCATGTTCAGAGTTACAGACCACAAATTCACAATCTACTTCACCGATTTAAGCATCCTCACTGAACTCCCGCAGCAGACTCAACAGATGGACGTTCAGCGTTTCCGTTTTCATTCCTTCGAGGAATTCAGCGCCAACGCAGACAAAAAGGCGATGTATACGGTATTCTCTATAACAAACAAACATGCAATAACTATCTAACATACTGTCTTCACACCATCACATAAAATAATATGATCACCACCTTGACAATTGCAGATATTATCGGTCATCTAAAGCTCATTAACGGCTAAATCTTCACCAACACCTGATTTGGAATCTGAAGGCCAACAAAAGAGAGGAGTATCAGTCCACCTTCAGCCTAGAGAGTAAACAAAATTCTATAACCTTCTCGACATACTTATGTAAAATATTTAAATCATAAAGATGGCGCTATATATTTATGTGCAGAGGACCAATTGTCAACATTTACCACTGGGACAACACTGCCGCAGAGTTCCGCAAAAAAATTCAAGCAAGCGAGACAACCCCTGTAGTGCTTTTGGTCACCACAGTCAACCCTAAGTAGCAAAACACATGATACATGGTCCGTGTGGAATAGACAGGCCTCGATCCCCATGCATGGAGAAACAGGTTTGTACCAAAAAATATCCACGCCCTTATACACATCATACAACGATCGATAAATCAGGATACGTAATTTATCGTTGACGCCAACTTGAGAAAAATTATGTCATTAAAAAGGGCACGAAGTTGGATAATAGATATGTTATCCCTCTTAACATGGCTATTCTGAAAAATTATAAGGCACACATTAATATTGGTTGGTGCAACTGAACAACTGCAATAAAGTACATATTCAAATACATTACTAAAGGAGTTGATAAGGCCACCGTAGTTATTGAGAATGGAAATGATTCTGGATCAAGCATCGAGGAAAAAGGTAAAACCAAGAAGCCGAGAAATAAGATACAAGAGTACCTAGATTGTCGGTACTTATCAGCACACGGAGCAATGTGGAGGACATTTGGTTACCACATACACAAACGAAAGCCTTCTGTCCAAAAACTAATCATCCATTTGCCTGGACAATAAAATGTCACCTACAAAGACACAGACAATCTAGATCGTGTTCTGGGGAGACCAGGGATTGATAAAACTATGCTGAGAGAGTATTTCGAGCTAAGCAAAACATCAGAAGAGGCTCGGAAATGGACATACGTTCAAATAACATAACATGTTGTATGGGATCAATCTTTGAAGATATGGACTGACCACGAAAGAGGAGAAGCAATCGGCATATTAGTTACAATACATCCAAACTTAGGGGATCTATACTATTTAAGGATAATACTTACTGAGGTAAGAGGAGCAAAGAGTTTCGAAGAACTACGAACAGTTGAGAACTTCCTGCATCCAGACTACAAAGCGGCATGCTATGCAAAACGTTTACTGGACAGTGACAAAGAATGGCATGCAGAAATGGTTGAAACACATACATGGGCAATACTGTTTCAATTACGTCAAATGTTTGTAACACTGCTTATATACTGTTAAGTCGGTAATCCTAAAGAGCTCTGGAACTGTTGTTGGAAGTCATCAAGCGAGGACATGACATACAGAAAATATTTGTTTTCACATATAAGAACTTAAACTTAGGAGATGTTGAGCTGGAACAATACATGATGCTGGAGGTAGAAAAGATTTTGCATCAACATGAACGCACATTACAGGAGTTTAAAGGGATGCCACAGCCAGATCCAAACCTTTTGAAAGAAGTAGGGAATACACTATGGAAAGAAGAAATAAAATACAGTACCGCTGAGCAGAAAGAGGAGCATGAAACCCTTTTTAAACAGCTCAACCCAGAACAGAGAACTATATATGAAGCAGTGATGGATTCAATTAAAAATCATCGTGGTAAGCTATTCTTTGTTTATGGACCTGGCAGGACAGGGAAAACATTCCTATACAGGACAATTATTTCAAAGATACGATCAACAAAAGGGATTGTATTGCAGTGGCATCTTCAGGGATCGCAGCACTGCTTCTACCTGGAGGTAGGACGGCCCATTCACGGTTTAAGATTCCATTTAACGTTACTCAAGAATCGGTTTGCCATATAATGCTTGCAGAACTAATCAAGAAAACAGATCTAATAATTTGGGATGAAGCGCAAATGACACATAGACACACTTTCGAGGCTTTGGACAGAACTTTGAAAGATCTAATGGGTACTGACAATCCTGACGCAAAAGAGCAAACATTCGGCGGAAAAATAGTTCTTCTTCTAGGAGATTTCTGGCAGATATTATCAGTTATACCACAAGGCACTCGGGCAGACATAGTTATGGCATCTATTAGCGAATCGTATTTGTGAAATTCTTGCCAGAAATATATATTGAAGAAAAATATGAGGCTGGAACAGTCTGATGGTGATTTTGCTAATTGGGTATTAAGAGTTAGGGACGGAACCGCCCCTACAGTTGAAACAAGTCATGAGATTTCAGATGATGGGCAGATGGTGGTGGTTGACAAGAAATTTACAAAAGAAACCAGTGGAAACTCAATAAAAGAAGTTGTGGAGGCAACATATGGCAATCATAATGTTTTGGAAGGAAACAAAGAATACTACACAGAAAGAGTCATTCTCACTCCACGAAATGAGACTGTTGATGAAGGGGAGTCCAGGGAATATCTGAGTTCAGATAGTTTTGCAATGACGGATACCAAATCCCCGCAAAATGAAAAATTGTATGCTGTGGAATATCAAAACTCATTTGAGTTTTCTGGATTGCCATCACATACGATTTGTTTGAAAATAGGTGTGCCAATCATGCTGCTCAGAAATATCAATCAAAAGGAAGGTTTGTGCAATGGAACGAGGCTTATTGTAACATATATGGGTGATCGAGTTATCGAGGGTAAAATAATAACATGCAGTCATATTGGTAAGAAGACGAAAATTCCCAATAAGAATCTGCTATGCTATGACAATCAACAAAAATCAAGGACAGAGCTTAAAATCGGTTCTATTATACTTGCCCAAACCGGTGTTCACTCATGGACAATTATATGTTGCTTTGTGAAGGGAAACTTCAAAGAAAGGGCTAACCATCGTTCAAGAAGAAAATACATCAAAAGAAGCAGTTAAAAACATTGTTTACAAAGAAATCTACTATGGGCTCACAAACTAAGAAGGTAAGTGAATCAGACACCCAACAAAATATTTAAACAAATTTCTTACGATCTTTTTCAAACAACAAAAATCAATATATTATTATGTCTATTTAATTAGGATAAAATAGATGACAAGAAGATTCTTATTTGCATTGCTGATCTTCGGTACAACTATTACACGGGTATCTATGAACTTGCTCCTCAATGTCTTTATGATATAAATAGTTTAATAGTTCAGCTTACTCTTCTATATAAATTACTTATGCCATTTGTTTTTCCTTTTAACCTACATCTCTCTCCAAGCCAAGAATAAAGAGGGAAAAACTTTCGACCATTTTGTGTATCTCTGTCATTTCTAAAAGTGACTCAAGCTATCCAAAACTTTATGTAAGTATTTTTTTTCTCAATCTTATACAAACATAAATAAAGTAGAACATGAAACAACTCAGATGTTCATTTTTCTATACAGGTACCTTTATGCTCAAAACTTCATCATAGCTGGAATTTCTGAACAACATACTTAGAACATTTTTACAATAGCTTCTGATTTATGTTTGTTTCAATCAAATAACAATCAATTTATCCTAATATAGACTTCCTCAGCAGTTACTTATAGACTTTGGTTATATAATTACACAATGTGAAGAAAGTATTTTCGTTTTAAACAATATTTTATTTGTCAATTGGCGTTTTAAGTAAGGGTTTAATATAAATACAATGGTAAAATTATACATACCCAGAAATGGTAGAACCAATATTAGGATAAAATAAAATAAAATTATCAAAATAGAAAACAGTCTTCTACTCCTGCACAACCAAAACCCAATAAGTCTAAGGAGTCAAAACAAAAATAGACCACAACAACCACAACGATTTAATAACTTGAACAACACAAGAGACCCAAGAAAAAAAATATATTTAACCATAAACTTCAACCCATGTTACTAGAAAGTCCTACTACAGTTATTAGAAAGCTCAAATAAACACAAACATCGACAAATAAAATCTTATATGAATTTGCAACAAAAAAATAAAATAAAAACTATAATCACGCCAAAACAGAAACTAAAACGGACAAATAAAATATTGATTGACCACCTTCATTAAACAAATTAAAGCATTCAATAACGAACAATCAAAATACAAAAAAAAACACAAAATACCATGGGAGACCCACAACACATAACATACTCTTTCTCCTATGAAACACGTATCTCTAATTCCTACACAACTAGCACAATACACCTAATCATCAAAAGGCCACACACAGACCAAAGTGACATCATCATTGATATACCATACACAAGAAACGGGACATCAACAACACAGTCAACCTTGAGAAGAAACATTGAATCTCTTCTAACTATCATGAAATAGAAGAGACGGAAGCAAGAAGAACTACATCATAGTTTCTCCGCTTTTTCAACGTCGTCCAAATATCAACTCAAACTGATATAGATAAAACCATCAATATCTTCTTCAAAATTACAGATAACAATTTCCATGCAAGGTCAAGGATAGAAACAGACATTCTCATAGCCAATCTAGATGGTGTTAAAAGGATTCCAACTACTGATGAGGAAACAGAGGAGTGCACAATCTGTCTACAAACATTAAAAGAAAGAGAAGATATCAACAATCTGGCATGTAATCACATCTACCACCATTAATGTATTGTCAACTGGCTCTATACAAAAAAAAAAATTGTCCAATCTGTAGGGCAACAAATCTTTGATAGAAAAACAATTTTCCATTCAATGTACGGTTATTCATTTTTAAAATTATTGAGAACAAAAAGACCCATCATATTTTCACTGCTAGATGGTGGTTATAACAATATTTGGGGGGGGGGGAGACAACAACCATAATTGTAACAAAAATATACACGAAAACAATATTTTACTACCTACACGCTATCCTTAAGAAACAAACTCCAAAACAAGAAAAGATGATGAGTCAGAAAAAGCGATAGACTACATAATGAGCATTCTGGTCAAACAAAAACAGGGGAATATGGTTAGGATGAAGACGTTGTATTGGACATATGCCTTCTAAATAAAGCCCAACCAACAAAACTACACCACAATTGATATTAAGTTCTCACAATGATTGAAAAAAAATTGCGCAGAATAAAGGAAACCTGATTTTTGGTTAAAAAAAAAACTAATAACAGCATATCTTTATAAATTAAGCCATACCACTTTAAAATAATTTTAAGAAAACGAAAAAAAGGAAAGCAGACAAACAAATTAAAAAAATATTTTAAAACAATCAGTATCTGCCATAATGCATAATGATTCAAAAACTTTATCAATGAATTCAGAAATAAAATACAAAAACCTGCCAGAAATTACCTAAAAACCAAAGCAATCAATGATTTGGAGACCCACAATTAAATATACGCTGACTAAAAATGTACAAACCCATTTAAACATATAATAACATAAATCACGCATAATAAACCTACTACACAAGACAGCATATATTTAAAAACCAAGAAAGAAATTGCCAACCCTACGAACCCAAAGAAACAATTATCTTATGAAAGAAAATTTCATTTTCATCACATAAAATACGGCGTCTTAGAAGACTACATCAGCTTTGGAGACTACAACTTCTACAAACTCACCACATATCAACAGACATACGGTGAAGGAGGATAAAAAAAGTATGTTTATAAGTAAATAATAGAACATTATCTCTGCTTAGTAAGTTTCCCACCAAATAAAACTAATGATATGTTCTCGCAAACTAACATGCTGCTAAGAGTTAACCACAGAAAGGAGAGAATCGAAAGTCATGCCAAAACCAGATTATCATAACCACAACCAGAAAACTGGAGGTACACTTACAAAACTTCTTATAGATATCAAAATAAAAGAAGAAAAAAACATATTATATTGATACAAAAAGTGCTCACATATCTTTGCAGGAAAAGTGACACAACACTCTGATTTAACAAAATTAGAATTACACACTACAAACGTGACAATCATTGTTCGTATCAATCGCATGTGGGAAACACACAACCATACAAACAAAGACGAAAAAATACAAATGGTTCTCCTCTTCTTAGACGCAAAGGTATACACATGTTGCTATTAAATCTAATAAGTTAAAATTTCTTAACTAAATAAACTATGTTCACAACAGGGAGAAATGATCGAGGCAACTATGCACTATTCATTAGCAGAGCAACATAAAAAATCTGAAAGAGGGACAAGTATGTGAAATATCAGATTTCATAGTTCAAGCAAATAACAAGAAGTTCAAACACATGCCACATCAGTATGTAACTCGAATTACAAGCAAAACAAGGATTGTAGCACTAAAGGAGAACTATCCAAAAATACCTACAAAGAAGTTCTGGGTAAAAGACTACAGTCAATTACTACGTATAGGAGGAAAAAATTCAGAACTACCAGGTATGTCTACTATATTACATTATAAAATTAAACAATAACACAATATAAATACTCAAACTAACAGACAAATTATTGAAGATGCGATTGGGATGATACGCATCATACAAGGTATAAATTGCAAAAACCCAGACTCAAAAATAAAAATAACAGTAGGGCTGCTCATAAACAGGTAGAACAAAGAAAACAAGACTTACAAATATTTATATAATTAGAGACATAAACTAAACAAATCCATGCAGGGACACTATGATCAAACTAATAATATGGGATGAACAGGCAGCAATTTTCCAACAACTCATGTGTATTAGAGAGAGAAAATACTCAACAATGTTGATCACAAGCATGAATCCCAAAATATACAAAGGTACGCAAACAATGAAACAGATAAATAAATAAAAAACTAAAAAAGATAAAAACTAATTAATCCATTACTGCAGGAAAATTGCAGCTCCATTCAACTACCGCATCAAGATTTTTCTTCAAAGAAACAGTAAACCATCAGTGAAAAATGGAAAGATGGGAGGATTAAAGCATTAGGCCACACACGTAGTATAAGATGATGAAGACAACACACAACAATTGTATTGACATCATTTCTTGACATATCCCTTAAAAAATTAGACAGAGTCTGTTGCCTAAACCAAATATGTTATGTTTTTAACAAATAATGGGTTAAAAAATGAATAAAAGATTTCAATAAGGTAATTGAAAATAAGAAAAAATATATATATTGTATTTATTTACAATCTAATATAATTACAAGCAAGAAATATTCAAATAGGGTAAACACATATACACAAAAGAAAAATATAATAACTAAACAAAGTTACTACACAAGGCTAACAACAGAAAAATAAAATAATAAATATAACATATTTTGATATCAATTAAATGACTATCTTGATATTAGAAAAAAGAAAAACAAGAAAAAAACATAAAGTAAAACATGGGGGAAAAAGAAACTTTTTAACCTGATATAATTTTTTTTTTAAAGTCTGATCTATATACTTAATATACAATATACATTCTACAATTAATATTAAAAAATAATGAAAAAAAAAATATATATATATATATATTATATTTATTTCCAATCTAAAATAAATACAAACAAAGGATGTTCAAATAGGTCGAACACATATACAAAGAAAAAATATAATAACTAAAAAAAGTTACTACACAAGGTTAACAACAGAAAAATAAAATAATGAATCTACAATAAATCATATCAATTAAATGACTATTTTGGTATTAGAAGAAAGAAAAAATAAACAAAACATAAAGTAAAACATGGGGGAAAATTAACATTATCACCAGAAATAAATTTAGAAAATAAGTCTGATCCATATATTAAATATAAAAAAATCTATTCTACAATTAATATCAAAAAAAATATGGAAAAAACTCGGGCGTAGCCCGGGAAAATGCCTAGTTATCGTAAGATTATTAAAACAACTAGGGATTGCCCCGGGCTACGCCCGGGTTTTCAGAGATTTCTGTGTAATTAAGTTTAGGTTATAATTTGTATTTTGAGTATATAGAAAAACACATAGATAGTGAGTTCATATTTAAACAATGCATATCATTTGAGGAACTTCGAAGACCAATGATCATTTTCTTGGAAGATCTTATCTAAACCCTGCAAATAGCAAATGATCAGTCAAGAACGTAAGATAGTAAAATGATCCAAAACCTAACAATGATACTAAAGAAAAAAATAAAAGCCGTGCGATTCCCCTCATGAGCACACTGCTTTTTCTGCTGCTCATTCAGAAACGTTTCTTGGGATAGCTTGTTAATTAATCAGTCATGCATCGAGCTGAAGCCGATTGCACGTTCTTGATGTACTGTTTTAGAATTCATCAATCATCTAACCATTGTTTTAGATACTACTCGAACAAACAACAAAGAGATATACATTACATACAATAGCTGAAGTGGTGATTTCATTAATTTACCTTGTATAGAACTCGGCGGTTAAAATGCAGTCAGAATCAGTATCCCAGAACTAATCATGATCCCATGGGTAAAAATGCAGAAGGATGGGAGGAAGAAGAATCATTTCAAAATGCAAAGTCTTCACATACATGCAATGAAAAGGTAATGGTTGGCAAACTTAATGGTAGATATGATCGGGTCAACTGCATCAAGTAGATTTAAGAGCAATCGTAAGGTGGAAGAACATATTGGCCTGATGCTTTTCGTTCAATATTATATACTAAATATATAATATAATTGTAAAGCTGTATACAAATCTGAGGAACATGTGTCTTTGGATTTGTGCGAGAGCATTTGAGACTGGAACCAAATGGAACCAAATTTTTTTTATATATAGAATGGAACCAAATATATTACATATATATATGTACCTCAACTTGTTCATGCTTGCTCTTCATAAACCAGGAGACCTCTTTCCCGAAACTCCTTGTTCTATTCTCTTGCTAATTTTTTTTTCTTGCCCGTCATGAATTCCACGAGCCTAGATAGAGGTGAAGCTTTGTTGAATTTGCTCATGAAAAGCCTCTTCAATATCACTGCATTGGACTTGCTCTGTTTTCTCCTTACCATCAACCAGTACAACTGCGAAATTTCTAAACAATGTTTCAAATCTCAATTCTCACATCCAGTGCGATTCACCCTAATAAAAACCTCTTTGATGGAAGGACAAAAAGTAAAGGCCATATATCGTTGTTAAAATTTTGGTCTTCATAGTAAGCTTTAGGTAGACATCATCGTACGTTGTAGCTGTCTTTTTGATCTTCTTGCTTTTACCTCCAGCAATCAGATCAATACTCTCAGAATCAACACTGGAAGCAAAATTCAACATCGAAGTACTTAAAAAGGATGGTTAACCGGAGAGTCAGTTGTGACAAAGAAAATAACTCAATCCAAAACCAGAAATCCAAGAATTCACTCAATGATCTAGAAATATAGATTTGTGATTTGAAAGATAGAATCTATACGACTGAAAGGTTAAAATGAAACTCAAAAAAGGGAAAAATTTAACAGGAGAGACAATCAGAAACGGAGACTGAGAGATATTGAAAGGGGGACGTACCATTGTAGCTTCCGGGGATGTGGTGTCGGCCGTGGAAGTTCTGCAAGATAAGTTTCGCCATCGATTTTAGTGTTTATTCTTTCCACTATGGGCCAAGTTAATGTAGAGATTAAGATAGCTTATGAACTAGGAACATTAAGTAAAGCAGAAACAAATCTAATCACCAAAAGAACTGATATGAACAGATTAAAGAAAGTTTGATGTTGAAGAGATAATAGGCGCATTTGATCTTAATATGTAAGTCAAAACAATCGATCATAAAACTTATTTTCTCTTGCTTTGACTTTCAATATAGAAAAATGTTATCACAAATCTGTCCCCTTCGCAATTGAAGAATGGAGATGAGAACCGACACTTCCAACTCCAAATCAATAATTCTTCAACAACAAATCAGCACAAAGTCCACAGCTAGAGCGTATTTGATTAAGAAGAACCAGGGAGAGAGATACGGAGAAATAAAAGTAGGAAGAGGGAGCGTCAGTTTGGATTTTGGAGAATTAAAATAAGCTTAACAGACACTTCATCTGTGAAATCCTTATTTTGCAGAAATTCTTATTTAATGTTTATCCTTATTAATGGCTGGTTTTAGTTTAAGGCTGGTTTGTAACGTCAACTTTTTTTTGTCGATTGAATTTTATGTTTTTCCAATGTATTTGAGATGAGAGAAAAAGCAATCGTTAGAGGGGCTCATAGCTAGTAGGTGGAGACGAAGGAGACATAGCAGGCGAAGGAAATTATATGAAGGTATCGATTCAGATTTCTGGTGTTTTCTGGAAAGTTTAGCTCTCGCCAACGATAGAGAAGATTGGGGTGGAGATTCTTTATTGGGCTGATGGCTTAATTTTTTTGGGCCTGTATTTAATGGGCTTGTATCTATTCGACTTTCTGCGTTGCAATAAGGATGATGATAATTGAGTTTTTCAGTGATGTGGCATGTTTTAATGTTTTTATTGGCCAATTATTTTTAAATTATTTCTGTCGACGTGGACAGTCTGAGAAGTCAGCAAATGAATCCCTTTTATATAAAGTAGATACTGATTTAACAATTTATTTTCCATGAGTGCTTTAAAGTTTTCAACAATATAAACATTAAATTGAAACAGAGTATAACATCTTATTAATAAAGAAGTAATACATAATTAATGAAAACAAGATATGTGGATTAGATCTCCATCAATACAACAATCATATTAATTTTAAAATAGTTAAGTAGATCATATTTTTTTATAAGTGTTTCGGTTCTTTAGAATCTTTGTTCTCACAGAAGGTGGAGATTGATTACAGTTTTTGTGACAATCAGAACACTCTCCTGCTGATGATGAGCTTTGGCAATGGGGACTGCAAATCACACTGCATTCCACCTCTGATTTTGCTTCACCTCCGATCACAATCATCGTTATTATCATCATCATTATCAACATCATGCTCAACTTTTTAGCCATCTTTCTTGTAGGTGATTCTTCTTTCTTTCTTTTATGTATATATGAATGAATGAGTGATGATATGAACTTAAGTCTCTATTTATAAGTTTGAAACAGTGATGACTACGTCATTTCCAATTGATATAATTTGTAATTTATTTTCATTTTTGGACACATAAATCAAAAGGTATGATATCTAGGTAAATTATTATCTATTATTGTAATAATTTTTCGATATGTATATATTTTCTACCTATTTTATCATGGAAATGAAATTACTATAGAAAAGTTTAAGATTTTATTAGATTTGATAACAAATAATATAGATACATCTTCTTACTATAGCATTCACTTTCAAAAAAACCTTCAATTTTTTTTTTTAATCTTTATATATGATAGGTGTCATATTTCAACACTATTTTCACATCAATTATTGTTTTTATTAACGTTGACATTATTTATATTTATGTGTATTTTTTCAAATCTAGTTATATAAATTTTATCATTAACATTTTATAACATTGTAATATTATTACATGTTGTAATTTTTATATTTTAAATGACAAATTTCTGATGTCTTCTTATACAGGTATAACTTTTCCTCCATTTTAATATATCATGTTATTATTGATTAGCAATTTGCTAAGGAAGTTTGCCAAAGGGTGCAACTATAAATCATTCCTCCTAAAGAAAATATCACATTAATTCGCCTAAATTTCTTCATCCTAGACATTGTGTATCTAGTCAGAAAATTAAAATGAGATTTTGGAGTAAATTTGCAGAAGATTAATTTAAATCATGAAAAAATTAATTTAAATCATGAAAAAATTTAATTTAAATTGAACCTAAAATGATATTTAAATTAATTAATTCGAAGTTTTTTTTAAGTGAATGCTATAATAAATATCTCTGGACGGAGCGGATATCCGGATCCGAATCCAAATCCAAAATATATTAAAATAATGATAAATTTTATTTGTTATTTAATATTTTGTAAAAGAATAAACCTTTTTATTAAGAAAAAATATTTTAATTTATTTTTAATTATTTTATATATAAAAATCTCAATTATATTATAAAATTATCAATAAAATATAATTTAAATATATTTAGAGGTTAGGGATTCAGATATGGATATCTGAATATTATAATTTAACTATCCAGATTCGGATCCGGTTTTGATGGATATGGGATTTAATTATCCAAATCTGGATCCAATCCCTTCAGATATCCGGTTTTTCGGAGCGGCATCCGGATCGGATCTTGGATACCGGATAATAATTCCAGCCCTAATAGTAAAATGTATCTATACTATTTGTTATCAAATCTAATAAAATCATAAACTTTTCTATAGTAGTTTTATTTCCATGATAGAATAGGTAGAAAATATATACATATATAATTCTAATAAAATATTTTAATGAAAAAGTATTACAATATAGAAAATAATTTACCTAGATATCATACCTTTAGATTTATGAGTCCAAAAAATGAAAATAAATTATAAATTATATCAATTGGAAATGACATAGTCATTACTTTTAAAAACTTATAAATAAAGACGTAATTTCACATCATCACTCATTCATTCATATACATAAAAGAAAGAAAGAAGAATCAAATACAAGAAAAATGGCTAAAAAGTTGAGCATGATGTTGATAATGATGATGATAATAACAATGATTGTGACCGGAGGTGAAGCAAAATCAGAGGTGGAATGCAGTGTGATTTGCCGTCCCCATTGCCAAAGCTCATCATCAGCAGGAGAGTGTTCTGATTGTCACAAAAACTGTAATCAGTCTCCACCTTTTGTGAGAACAAAGATTCTAAAGAACCAAAACAATTATAACAAAATATGATTGTTGTATCGATAGAGATTTAATCCACATATCTTTCTTTCATTAATGATGTATTATTTCTTTATTAATAAGATGATAATTTTTATATTCTGTCTCAATTTGATGTTTTTGTTTTTTAACATCTGATTCTCAATTTGATGTTTATATCACTGAAAATAATTTAATTATAAGTAATCATGTGATTTAATTTGTTAGTATTTTTTGCAAAATTAAATCTAAAAGAAACTCTTTAACCTATAAAAGAGTCATATACATATACGGATATACGGCCATAACAAAGGTGCTTTGCAGAGCCATAGAGAAAATTTCCCTAATTACCAATGTTTTTAAATCCGGACCGGAAGACGAACCGGAAAGACTTCTAGATCATGGGTCAATTCGGTCCGACCGGGTCAAACCTGGTTCATTATATCATTTATATTTTATATTAACTTTCAATATTGTTGCTAACTTTACGTTTTTGTTTATTGCATACTTTACAATAAAAGTAAATTATAAAAAATAAATTCATTTGCCAAATAAAAAAACCATTCATAATAAAACCCTACATCTTCTACTTTTTTTTCTCAAAAAACCGCCGCTCTCATCTTATAGCTCATTCTCATCCTTCTAGTTTCTTTTTCTTTTCTCAAAATTTAAGTTTCTCTAAACAATTTTTTAATTTTTTTTTCTTCCTTGCATCTGTATTTTCTTTTTTGTTATTCTTCACAGTATTGTTATATATCAGTAGTAAGCATATCAAACTGGATCAGAGAAAACCAACACAAAAAAATAACATAACTGTTACAAACACCAAAACAAAACTCAAAAGTTCCATTGTTAAAAAAGACAATCGCATGTTTTAAGTTTTTTACAATTGAACCGGGTTTGTTATGCTTCGACGGTTTGCCGGTTTCCGGTTTTTTTATGGTTCAATCTGGTTTTTTACCGGTTTAACTATCTATAGATTTTATTACCAAACCAACCCGGATTTACTCCCGTTTCACGGTTCAATCCGGTTGGATCGCCGGTCCGGTCCGGTTTTAAAAACACTGCTAATTACATATTAGGCGTGCCACATAATAATTTAGTAATAGTAATTGTCCATTTATGCAAAACGCAAACATTACGAGGGAGAAAAAAAAAACAACGTAAACAAATTAAGAAAGAGTCAAAAGGTGAAATTCACAATGGTTTTTATATACTGACACCGAACCTTCGTTTAGGTGCAGAGTCTCTCCTACTTCACTCTCAGAAGTTAGAACGAACTCGCCGTCGTATTCGAACTACTCGTCTCTTTCTCAGTCACCGGCGATAACGGCGGAGGAACGCCGTGATTTAGCAATCTAACATCATCTCCGCCGCTCACATCAATCTCCACCACCTCCGATAAATCTCGTATCTCTTCCTTCTGAATCCCTTTCAAAACCTCGACGATCTCGTCCATCGACGGCCTGACCTCCCTCTCCTGCTGCAAACACCGGAACGCCAATTCAGCAACCGACATCATCATCCTCTTCACGGAAGGATCCCTCGCGAATCCGAGCGACAGATCCGCGAGCTCGTGAACGGCGTCGTTCTGGATTCTCGAGATCGCCATGTTCGCGAGGTTGATATCGTGGCGGTGCCTGGTGATATCTACGGCTTCTTTGGACGAGATTAGCTCGGAGAGTACGACTCCGAAGCTGTAAACGTCGCTCTTCTCGTTGAGACGGTAACATTGGTAATACTCAGGGTCAACATATCCCGGAGTTCCTTGCGGCGCGGTGGAGATATGAGTTTGGTCCATCGGAAACAACCGCGAGAGACCGAAATCAGCCACTTTCACTTGGTAATTGCTATCTAGAAGAATGTTCGTAGTCTTAACATCTCTGTGTATGATCCCTAAAATTCATCACAAATCATTTCAATCTTCAGGAATCTCTTTGTGTGTGTTTGTGAAATTTGTGTTGTTACCTTTGGCATGGAGGAAAGACAATGCACTAGCGGTTTGAATGGCGATGTTGAGTCTTGCAGGCCAGCAAATAGGTCGAGACTCTGCTTGGTCTCCATGGAGATGATCAGCGAGTGTGCCATTAGAGATGTACTCGTAGACTAGGAGCAGCTCTCTGCTATGTCTCGTTGTGCATCCGTATAGAATCACCAGGTTCGGGTGTTTTAACGACTTCAAGATCTCGATCTCGTTCTTGAATTGCTCCACGCGTTTCAGTGACCTCTCGAAGAGTCGTTTCACAGCTACTGCTCGTCCGTCTTTTAGTATGCCTTCAGAATCATTTGCATTTGGCTTGTTAAAAGCTGAGCTTATTTGGGTAATTAGTGGAGTTTTTTGGTTTCTTACCGTAGTAGACAGTACCGAAGCCTCCATCTCCAAGCTCTCTAGAGAAATTCTCAGTGGCTTCCTCTAGCTCTTCGTAGCTGAAGACTTGAACACCAAAGTAGTCGCTTCCGTTTGCAAGGTTAGAGATCGATGGCCGAAGGGAGTGGTTGCTTCCGGAGATTGTTGTGGAAGTTGGAGTGGTTGTCATTGTATAATTACTTGAGTAAGGCGTTGATGTTGATAGGCCTTTGCTTGTGTATTGAGCTGCTTGTTTCTTCCTTCTCCGGTTGATGAAACAGAACAATCCTCCTACTAAAAGAGTGGCACCCGCGAATCCACAAGCGAATCCGATGCCTAAAGATTAACAAAAAGACAAGAGCTTCGTAAGATTATGCTGTTTCTGAGGTACGTTCTATTGAAATGTTCGATAGACCCTTACCTAATTTTGCTTTTTTGGAGAGTTCTGCATGAACAAGTACCACAAGAAAAATGTCAGTTCAAACTCAAGACAGAACTTAGAACTGTGATTGAAGCAAATGTCGAAAGTCAAGAGAGTTTCTATATTTTGTTCATCAGAAAAGGAATGTAAATCAAATTCATGTTAGCTGAATTAGTTCCAGAGAAAAAGTCAGGTCGGTAGGTGGGGCAGTCTGGAGTGTTTGAGGAAGGAAGAAGATCAAACTAAGATTCAGATTAACATAGATCCGTCGAGATACTCAGAGAAACAGAGCAGAAGAAATCATTACCCTTCTTTCGACAAGTATGCTTATGAGGCCCATTTTTACAATAGCAGACGAATTCTTTTGATCTCTGACTATATCCACAAGCACCCTCTGATCTTCCGCATTCTACGCAATCAGTGTTGAATTTAAGCCCGAAACCCTTATCAAGAGCCTTCTTTACAGCCTCCAGACTCTGATTTCTCTCTAATATCTTCAAGGCAGATCCAGAGACTGGTATACTGATATTTCTTTCACACAGTGCGCTCAACTCGTTGAAGATAGATGTATCCCAAGAGTGTGAAGGGAACGGGACAAAGTAACTTTCCCCAGCATTATCATCCTCACAGTTAAGCCGTCTAATGTAATCGTTGGGCTTAAAATCTACTCTTCGATAAGGGCATTTGTAATAAAAATTTGACAGCACAGTGTCGTTAGAAAATGGAAGGACATCGTGGTTGATCGTTGGGCTCTCAGGGTCTTGGGGACAAAGATTGTTGAGATAATCCATTCTTGCGAGTGTTATGATGTTATCATCATAGTTCATCTGGAGGATTCTGAACTTAACCGAGGAGATGGTAAGCTCTGCAAAACCGTTGCTGCAGTTGACCTTGAAATCTGGGTGACCGCACTCTTCTCTGTCAGATGTCCAAAAGGGATAAGAGAGATGTATCTCATTTCCGCAGGTAAACGGAAAAGCGCAGTGTATGTGACGCTCATCAACTGAGAAAACAGAAGAGGGGATTACAAAGAGCATCCATATGATTATATAGGACAAAGATTCTGTCAGAGACAGAGAAAGGTTGATCATGGTGCTTGCCTTAGAGATGAACAAGAGGACGAAGAAGAAGAAGAAAAAGAGGTAAAAGACAGATGGGGAATAAGTAAATGGTATTTGTCTAAGTCATGGTTTTGTATGAGTTGAAAGAATGAAAAGAAAATTAAGGTTTCTCTTTATATATTTGTTTATCTGGAAATTTATTTCCAAACAGAAATTTCTTTGGAATTAGGTGGGTTAGGATGACTTAGTCTTCGAGTAGACTGGTAGACAACCAGGATATTAAATTAGTTTAGAAGATTTTTTTTGCTTGGTTGTAATAAAATATTAATTTTTGTTAATATTAATTTCTTTTGTTTTTGTGGGACGACTTAGGTGCACAAACTTTACTTGGAAAAGTCAGGCAAAGTAGAAATGGGGCAAAAAATAGACTTATGAATAAAAATCAGCAAAAGGGCTTCAAAAGAAAGAAAGAAAGAAAGACTTGACCGTAATTGGCCCTTCCTTTACTCTCCACTTTCTTTGTCAGTTTCAGACAATTTCAAAGAATGAAGAGTGGAACAAGATATAGACTCTTTAGTATTTATCATGGAAATTGAACAAGAAGAAGAGTCGATGAAGGAGTTGTGATAAAGAAAGGAGTCAGATTCATGGTAAGGAAGACTCTTATACCATGAAAATGACTTGATGGAAATTTGTGTCCCAAGTTGCTGGAATCAGATAAAGACTTCTAGAGTTCTAGACCACTCAAGTTTCTATCTTCTCTCTTAAGCTCACTAGGAAGTAAGGTATGTCTTAACACAGGTAAAACCAACATAAGGAAGATTGCAAGGAAAGATATTTGTGACTTGGTTAGAGTCTTAGAGAGATTGCAGAAAGTATGATCTGTGGTTTTTGGTGATTAGCATGTTATATATGCATGGTGATTTACCAACTGTGAAAGTTAGGGATTTATGGTTGCGGTATATGTCATAGTGGAACTTAAGAGGCTGCAAATTGACTTATGAGCAAGCCGTTATTTTCTGTTTTAGTCAGGGGAAGAACTAATATGATATATGTATAAGAAACTTGCTGATAGATCAGAAACTTACCATTAGATTTAGATGGAATCATTTGACTGCAGGCGATTACTGATCCTGATGAATTTGTCTTGCAGCAAATCGGAGTGGAAACATTGTAGCCACAGATTCCACCACTAGATTGACATTCTTGACACGGTCTCTCATCATACTTCAGCTTCACCACGAATCCTTCTCTAAGAACACTTCCCAAACGGGTCATATTCAAAGCTTCCTCCTCTGGAGCATAGTTTGTGGGAACAGTAATGTTGAAACTCGCACCACAGTTTTCATAATAGTTATTGTCCTGATGTACCGAGGCGATACCAATCTTTGCACATTTGAAATTCGAAGGATTGTGAAGACGTTCGTTGCAGAGATAGTGAACAAAGAGGGTCTTGTAATCTGGCGAAAGCTGAAATAGTTCAGGAGTCAACGTTGTGCCGGTGAATGTAGCATTGCAGAATGATTCGCCTAAAAAGTCTTGCCTCGCAAGTCGAAGTGTGTTAGTTGAGTTGTCTATTTGGAGGACACTGTACATCTGACCTGAAATTATAAAAAAGGTCTTGTTCTTGGATTGGTCACAGTGAAGCCCCAAAGAAGGATGACCACAAGGTTGTGGTCGGGACTCTCCCCAAAAAGGGAAACCGGCGGTGAGATTCCCACACTGAAACCGATGATCACATAACCTAAGATCTCGTTGACTTAGAGCACAAGGAAGATGGTGAAAATTGGACAAGAAGAAGAGCAAGATTAGACAAGAATTGGGTTTTGAGGATCTGAAGAGTACTGGAGAGAACATGATTGATGTCTGAATTAAGTTTTCTCTTTCTGGGATTGGTTTGTGCTGAGTAGAGTAGATAAATGATTAAACAAAAATGGTAAACCAGATAAATATCGAAGTGGAGACAAAAGGAGAGCAAGTGGGAATTGTCTAAACGGACTTAGTCAAGAATGAAAAAGACAAATACGTAAGACTTGGAGAATTTAAATCACACGTCTTTGTTTAGTTGACTTTACTAGACTTTTCTTCTTTTCTTATGTTAACTCCCAAAAAAAGAGACTTTCACTGTGGAGGATCTTGTTAACGTACACGAAAAATAATTAAAACGGCCGCAGAAATATTGGAAAAAATGTTACAGGAACTAACTTGTAATTTCAGTTGAAAATTTGAGACAAGTACATTTCGGAAGAAAAGAGATAAAAAAAAAGAACTGTGGTTCTATTTTTATGTGTACTGTCACTACTGTGTTATGTAGTAAGTAGCATGTTAACGACTGTTTATACAAAAGATGTAAACAACTCTAAAACATTAGTATTACATAAAAATGTTTTGGTTGAATGCAAACCAATGAAAAATATTGCAAAATTAATTTAATACTCATATACTATAGGTAATAATCTACACAATATTGATGGATTGGCTAAATGAATAAAATAAAATAAATCTGTCAAAATAAATAAAATAATTCTTTCACATTGAAAATACAAAACATAATTTAAAAAAGAAAAAAAGTAGGCACACTTATACTATGAAACAGAACAATTATTATTATATTTATGGTTTTTTTCTTTTTTGATAAACCTTGAAAGTTTTGGACATTTGGTCCATAATCTCTTCTCTTCCGGAATCAGTCGATAATACAAAGTTTAAAGCATAAGTACTCCTCTCCAGTGAAGTTGAACTAGTGATTTTGGAAACTCCCAGATACCACTATGCCAACACCATCTATTTGGTAAGTATTAATGTTGACCCACTCAATTTAAGAAGAGACATTATTAGCTAATTAAGGAAAACTAAAGTTTAGATATGTCCTACTTTAGTTAAAAAAAAAGGATATGTCTTTAATAAAAACCTTAGAAAATCAAGCTAAACTATCTTCTTTATTACACGCCACAATCCACATTCTAACTTTCTAATCCTGATTTCCACCGCCTTTTCCCTGATTAGTATTCTAGAATATTAGATTTCTATATAAAGAAATCTTACCAGAGCTAGCGCACCTTGCAGCATGAGGTGGATTATTTGGCTAGATGCGAGCTAGAACCTTGTCTTCTCTTATTTGGGCATATTGATGTCTCTATTGATTAGACGTTGAAAATTTTCTTTTTGCAGATTCATACTAATAAATCTTTTATTTAGCATAAAATGCAGCATGAAGTGAATTTGTGGAAAATGAAGCTATGAATATTGACACAACAATTTGAGGCTACTTTTAATCGATTGTTTCGTAACGGAAATCTAATTCAACTTGTCTTAAAGTCTGATTTAAAGATGATGTCCTGATAGTTGAAGCTTGTCATAACGACTTTAACGAGGATGGCCCTCTGCCTCAGTTTCTATAATCGATTGATCTCTAGGTAGTGTTCTAAGAACCCTATACCACTTTGATTTCTTTGTTTTGACCAGGTTCCATCAACACTACACTTGAGCCAGTTTTGATATATTTGGTTTGAATTTTAGAAAATAAAAAAATAAAGAATGTGAGTGAGTGAGATTTGATCTTCTTGTAGAAAAAGTAGATTTATTGTTGTTATAAGACTTTCTTGCCAGTCACGTGACTCGCTCCAATGATAGTTTTAGCCTTTTAGGGATTTGGATATTTGTTTCCTGTAAAAGTGAAGTAAGGATCTTTAGACTATTTCAAAAGCATTTGCAAACATTTTGTTTTTTGTTTTTTTTAAAACTGGTGTATCAAAAATTTATTTAAACGTGGAAGGGTGGCCAGACGAAATCAAACCTAGGCGGTAGGACACATACCCATATCACTAGAATTTTCAAACTACTGGAATACAAATGCCTGGTTGCATTTGCAAACAATGTTATAATATAGGAAAGGTTTTTCTTTCTTAAAAAAGACATTGTCAAAATTAGAAAACAAAGCATATTATTCAACTGTTTTCATTTAATCGAATCCGAAAAATTCAGTGTGTATCCTTAATCTCAGAATTCTGAATAAATGAGCTACTTTCACAGAACTTTTAAATCATTGTTGTGTATTTGCATTAGCACTACTTAGAAAAAATTACTAAAACCAAATTTGTTGGCAAATCATCATGTAACCTAGGACATTTAGGCACCATTAAATTGATCACACATACACAATACCTTTTTACCATCTTTTCACCCAAAAAAAAAATGCAAATTCACAAAGTCGCTTGTTCATAAAGCATCATATTGCATGTGAACTCACAGATCCTTGAAGCATTCATTGACATTACCATGAAGCTTTCGCTCCAAAACTTCTCCACAAATATTTCCCATCAAATGATAAAATGCCATAAGCTCTGAAAGTTGCTCAATGTTCATCTTGTTCATCATGTTCCTTGCCATCCTCTGCTTCTCCTCATCTACTTTCAACTTTTTCATATATGATCCTCCGTTCCTCACCGTCGCTCCCATCTCCTTCAGCCTCGTCTCTTGCTCGGCACTTAGCGCCGTGTTTGACTGCAACAAGCCACACCATACACAAAATAATAACAAATTCAGCAAAGGAAAGACAATAGTATGGTAATAAAACATGTCATGAAAAAGTAGGACATATCCAAAAGTCTGTGGGCCAGGCCAGGCCTGAAGATCGGCTCGCATGCAGGCCGGTTTTTAACAGGTCTCGAACCTGTTTAGGTCTATAAATCTGTCACATGCCACGGGTCGGGACAAAAACCTGTGTGGCATGTGATTATTTAAAGGTACACACATGCATTTTTGTGCCCTACAAGCCCAAATCAGAACCGGGCAGAAGGCTCAACATGTCCAGGGCGTAAAAACGGGATGGTCCGGTTTGGATTCTCTTTGGCCCATCACAACAACCATAGACATCATCGAACCACCCACTGAAATGAATATTGAAATACATAGCTGTATTTCAAACGACCTCGTTTTAACTATGTAACCCTTAAGGACTGCGAAAGGCCAAAGAAGTCTTCTAAACAGATTATGTAAATTTAAGCAGAAAGAGATTTACTGTTCTTTACCTCGAGAAACTCGGCTCCGACTTCGAGCTCTGATTCTTTTGATGGGTTCTTGCCAGGTGCTCCTCTAGTATACATATACCTCGCAAGTGAGAAACTTCGAATAATTATCTTTCTTTTGTTCTCCATTTCTCTATCAAGCTCCAATGTCTTTGGAACAGACATTGAGCTATTCAGCTTCTTCTGATACGCAATCACCGCCTTTGCAAATTCCTAAATCCAAATCACAAAACACCATAAGAAAAAACTCAATTTCACAACTTTTTTTGGAGAACAACTAATGTTCAAGAACACAAACCTGATATGCAGCAGGACAACCAGGATAATCAAACTCATCAAGATCATGTGATCTCATTCTCTCTGGATGAAACTGCAAACCCATTATAAACTTTCCCTCTTCAGGATTATACGCATCAGGATCGTAAAAGCCTTCCATCAATCCATCAGAAGCAAACGCCATTGGTACAAACCTCTGTGCCAGTCTCTTAACACCTTGATGGTGGTAACTATTGACCAAAATCTCCATCTTTTCTCCATCCAACGAGTCTTTAAACCAAGAATGAAGTGGACTGTTCTCAACAATCCTCACAACATGTCTATGGCCATCATAATTATCATAATCGATATGCTTCGTTCTACGTTCCTCCGGTAACTTATTGGTAAGCTCTTTCTCTAAATCAAGATAAAGAGTCCCACCACAAGCAACATTCAAAATCTGCCAAACCAAAAAAGTTAATCAACATTTTAATCCTAGAGAAAAGCTACAAAAGAAAAAAACTTTCAAAAGAGAGACATATATATATATGTTTTTACTTGTGATCCTCTGCAGATTCCTAAGTAAGGAATGTTCTGTTCTAAACAGAGTTTAGCAAGTCCCAACTCAATGGAATCTTTCTCTTTGTCAATAGCTGTATCACTCGCATGCGTTTCTCTAATCTCTTGAAGCTCTTCTGGTGAAAGAGAGGAGATTTCAGATTCATAAAGAGAAGGATCAATATCTTCTCCTTCACAAAGAAGAACTCCATGGATTGGCTTAAAGCTCTCAAGCAACATGTGAACACCAGTGACTCGTGGAACAATCACTGGCACACATCCATAACGAACTATCAAATCAAGATGATATTCACCTGAAAACATTTAAAATCGAAATTATTATCCGATAACGTTAACAGAGGAAAATAGAGAGAACCCACATCAAAAAAGTTTGATTTTTAAATTCACAAAATCAGAACCATGCACGGGAAAAGCAAAAAAAAGCAGAGGGTAGAGAAGAACCAACGAAATCGACGAATTTGTTTTTACGAACGGTGCGTCTAGAAACGACGAGGACACGAGGGAGGATTTGAGAGAGATTCTCCATTTACCCAGAAACGAAAAGAAAAAAAGTTTGAGAGATTCAGGAGAAAATAGTTTCTGTGTGAGATCCGATGTGACGTGAGAAGGAAACGGAGAAAGAAGCTAATTGTGAGAAAAGAAGCGAAAACGCGAATTTATAGTGAAAAGAAAAGCTGAAACCTACATACTATTATTTATTTTATTTTATAATTATTTTAAAGTATTTACATAATTTTTTTGTTAAAGGGCCTTTTTAAAGTTTTTACATAATGAATAAAATTTGTTTTACGGTTTTATTGTTGTTTTTTTTTTGGGTTTAGTTTGAGCGTTGTTGAATGAATACAGAAGGAAACAGGGAATTAAAAGGTTGCTGACTGGCTTGGAATTGGATATATATCCTCCAGCTTTTCAAAAAAAGGAAACTTGATATTTGAGTTAGGTAACAAATATATTTTTTTTTAGGTAAAATGAAGAGTTTAAAAGGAAATGAACATAATTCACATAAGTCATGTCTGGTTAACAACTTCCTCAGATCAAAACTAAATATTTTGAGTGTCGTCCCTATATGTATTTATTACAGGAGGTGCCCCACTTCACTAATAATATTTTCTTAGAGTAATTATGGAACTCTGTCCCTCAATTTTGTATTACATAAAAATAAACAATGTTGGAATCGTAACAATCGTTTATATAATTTCATTGTTTGTATTAGTATTTTGGTGAATATTTTAATGACAAAAGAAACGCTATTGATTTTTTTTCCAAAAGTAAGTACTAGTTTTGAGAAAAAAGAGAAATTTAATACACTCAATAGCAAATATGATTTTTGATAAGATTGCCACAATTTTATGTTCTTGAAATAAAATTTCAGAAATTATTTTGATAAAGTAAAAGACATTTATTCACATCAGTATATGTATAAAATATTTATTTTTATCAATATATACACACATATATATACATGTAGTTCAATAACCCAAATAGCATTATAAATTTCTAATGGTGCTAGGTTAACAGGAAAAATAAATCTAACGACTCTAGTCAAGTGTATAATGTTCGTAAGATTTGAAATCAGATCAATAAAGACTTATTATTATTTATTATTTATTATTTGTTTACTTTTTTCTAATTTTTTTTACTTTGTATACTTTAAAAACGGAAAAATTAGCACAGAATACTCAACTATATATCTACATAATATTTTTTTTGATTATACATATAATTAAAATTTTCAAACTATTTTAATTTAAATATATTGTTGCCAAAAAAAAATTCATCTCATGTATTATATCATCGCGTTGCCGTTATTGCAACCTGAAATCCGTTCCATTTGTTGTTGGTTGACGACAGGGCCGGCGTAGGTGCCAAGAGTGCAAATGCACTGGGACTTCTTTTTTTCTTTTTTTGTAACGTTCCTTACTAATTAGGGCCTTATTTTTGTAAAAAATGTCAAAATACTCAAATTAAAAAATATGTAAGCAAATTGTTTTGCTTCATCGATGTGTTCGTTACAGAGACAAGTCAACGACCATGACCAACAAGGCAACAATGAAAAATAATCACGTTCAAAATCAGTATTTATTAGATATATAAATGATAAAGATAATAAAATACAAGTTACAGACTATTTAAGGGATCCTTTGCGAGTCAGCTAAAGGTAAACGACACGTGGAATAAAGGTATCTTTATCTGGCACAGCAGTTTCCGAAGCCTCCATCTCAGGCCGCCCTCATTACTGACGTAAGCACTATCAGCTATCAAAGTCACAACGAGATGGTTCTTTTTTGTACAAATATCCTATTTGTTAAATAGCCAAATTTTGACTAAAAAACTATCAAATTGGGTATTTTGTAAAGAAATAACTTGTCATCATAAGAATATGAAAAAAAAGCGCAAATTTTAATCCTACTTGAACTTATTTTGCTAATCCAAAATGTCACGAAAAAGTATTGACATCAATCATAAGTAGTTTCATGCTATCTTTTTTTGTTGCGTCTTGGATAGTACCATCACTTCGGTATAATGTCTTATGGTCTAATTTCATGATTGTATCGATCTTGTTTTTCTTTGTGTACGCTTTTATACTTTTTATTAATCATAAAGCAATTCAGATGGAAATAAAAGAAGAAAAGGAAACGCGAAATTTTTTTTCTAACTTAAATTTTTTATGCAAAATAGAAAGATATCATAAATTCATGTCCAAATTTTGCGTGGTATTACCCTAAATGATTATCAGAGATAAACAAAAAAATTAAAGCCATTGATCATGAACAATCCAAAGGATTTTCTGGACATATTGACTATAACGGCTACTTTTAATTTGCAAAACTATTAAACAATGATGTGAAAGATCCGCCTTTGTGTCTGCGTTTCCGTCAAATTTGATTTTTTTAGAAATATATATTTTCTTCTCACGTGGTCAATTTATTGTAATTTTTTTTCAGAGAAATATATTTTAAAACGACCATGAACCATCTTGATAAATATAAGCATGAATTAATGATAAAAATAGTGTTTTTTAGTTCCTGTATAACGATAAAAAAAAATAGTTCATTTGTATTTCATACTTTTGAACGTTTTCTCCTTAAAGATAGGGGGTGATCCTACATTTGGAGAGGTGACGAAGAAAAGTCTTACATCAAGTCTAACCCAACAGGATTTGGGTGATTACAATTTCGCTGGATCAAACTATTCAGATTCACTTAGACATATGGCTGTCATTTGTCTCAATTGTTGCGCAGCAGATGAAGTATTTGTGCACTGCTGTGCCTAGGCTTATAGAGGTCTAAGGCAAATTTTATATCTTTGTAATTTTATATTTATTTATGTTCTTTAATAATTTTATGTATCATTATAAACTAAATTCTATTTTAAAGTAAGAATTTCGTAATTTATTATAATTTTACGTGTGTATTAGTATAATAATATAAATTTACAAATATAAAAGTTTATGATATTTTATTTAAAATTCTAAACTTTAATCATACAATCTATTTATAAAGATTAAAACTACACATAAAAGTTAATTCAACCTACTAAATTAAATGATTTGTTACAAAGATGGGCCTGTTACAAAGATGGGCCTTTAATTTTGTAAAATTTTGTTACTAGCCTTAGACAAATGTGTTTTTTAAACAAGGGAAGGCAGGACTCTGTATTTGTGATGAAGCTTTGATAGGGAGGCGACTAGGATTTAGGGTTTAGGGTTAAGCGTCTATTTTAAAGTAAATATTTAGTCATTTATTCTATTTTACGTATGTATTAGTATAATGATATAAGTCTATAGATGTAAAAGTTTATGATATTTTGTTTAAAATTCTAAAATTTAATTATACAATCTATTTATAATGATTAAAACTACACATAAAAGTTAACTCAACCTACTAAATTAAATGATTTGTTACAAAGATGTGACCCTTAGTTTTAGAAATTTTGTTAGTAGCCTAAGACAAATGCCTTTTGTTAAATAAGAGAAGGCACAGCTCTGTAATTGTGATGAAGCTTAGATAGAGAAGCGTCTACGAAGCTTTGGCATCTCGTTCTCTCTGATTTTTGAGGAATTAATGTTGATATGTAATATCATACAAATGAGTAAAACAGTAATATTTGAATCAAAGGTCTTGTTATATTAGAAGACAGTTCAGAAAAATACAACTTGAGATTAGGTTGTCGGAGTTTGATGATCTTATTAACAAAGGGAGAACTCAAAATAAATTGACGATCTCAAAGCTCACTTCTAAGGTCTTTCTTTGCTCTCGATTTGTGGATGACTCGAATGAATGAAATCCTCCACTATTTATACAACTCTTAAGGCAGTTTGATCAGGATTTTCCTTTTTCTTCTCGATGTGGGACTTAACATTTTCCCTCCAATATTTTTGGAAATCCTCTGTGAAATTCGGAGGTCGACCAATTTTGCAGAATTGGGCTTTAACGGGCCTTATAGAGAAAGTTCGTCCGGCCCACCCGATTCAACCTCAATTCTAATCTTCGTAAACTGAGGTATCTCCGAACCGGTCTTGATTAATACCGGGATAAACTAGGGGTGCCAAGTACACCACCAACAGTAAGGCCCCCTCTCAGTTCGTTGAAGGAGTTTTTCAAAATGAGTTCAGCCAAACTCATGGATTCTTTAGCTCGGTTTGAATTGAGATTGGAGATATATTCTTTTCCTAGAATACAATTTGGCGGAAAAATCTCTTGTTGCTCCGATCTTGTGCCACTTGGCGTTGTCTCCATCTTTAGATTTTTTTTCTTGTACAAACCTTAATAAGTACGAACGTTTGATGGGTCTCAATTATTCTATAAATACTTCTCCTCACTCTCATTTCTTCACTTCTTCTTCACCATACATAGTATGAGCTGTGCCCTCTCCCTAGAATTTTCTTCTCTCTCTAGTTATTATATTTACGTTGATTTATTTATTCTGACGAGCTCGGACGCATAATTTCAAATTTAAATCCGTTTGGCCCGCTAGGTATCCCTTCATCGGGTAAAAAAACCCTAGCCGACCTGGTCCTTAAGTCGCCGACCTGCTATATTTCTTGAGCTGACAATATGAATCGACCTACTCCTTCTTGGGCCGACATCCTCTTGCACTTCTCCTTTTTTCTCTAGTCCCGCCAACCTGCAAATTTAGGTCTCAGCCGACCTCTCTTTCATTCTTATATAGCTCGGTTTATTCTGACCGAACCACAAGGAAATACCAAAATCTTTCCCTTCATTCTACGCGGACGAGCTCACCTGCATAAGCTGCCTTGCCAACCTACTTTCCTCCGAACCGACCTTGTTCCATGTTTCGGCCGACCTGTGGCTGAGCTCGCCGAACTGCATCTGCTTCTCGGCCCGGTCTTGCTTGGCTGAGCTATTGATTTGAGTCGACACCGACCTGCTTGTCTCGTCTTGAATCTGCCAACCCTCATGTTTCTATCTGGCATCTTCAAGTTCGGCTTGGCTCAGTCGATCTACTTTGTTTATCTTGGGTTTTCGAGCTGCTGACGCCGACCTGCTTCCCATCTGACTGACCAAACTTCTTATGCCGATACTTAAGACTGCTGAACTATCGATCAAATCGACGCCGACCTTATCTAACGAGGTAAAGTCCCTTCGTCCTCTTTTTTTGTTTGCTGTAGGATTCTAATTTCGACGAACTTCTTTAAATTTGGTGCTTAACTTCTTTTAATTTCAAACTAATCTTTTTCCTTTTCTTTTCTTTATCCTGCCTCTTTGGTTCGGATTTCTTGAGGTCTCTTGCTTGCTGCTGACCTTAATTTTTCTTCTCGGCTTCACCAAAATTTTGTTTTATTCTGATATTTTTTCTAATTCGGCCGAATTGCAGACCTTCTTTCCAACCTTCTCTCTTTGCGTTACGTCTTGGCCGACTTTCTTGGTTTGAAATCAAGGTCTTCTCTCCAACGTCGAACTGCATTTGTCATCCCTAAGTCAAACTGTCTCCTGATTCCGACCGAGTTTCCAGAAGGTAAAACACCAATCTTCTCTTTTTCTTTTCCTTGTGGCTCAAAGCTTATCCTAATTCCGACATTCTTTTATTTATTCAAGCTCGAAATTGTTTGTTTTGCCTTTCGTTTTGCTAAGTTGTTTGTGTTTTCAAGAACTCTTTTCCTTCACCAATTTAAGGTCTCCGTTTCTTCGATGAGGTCGACTCCGTCAATCTGACCTTTAGAGTCTAAGTTTGTTTCAACCGAACTGTGCTTTCATCGTCGTAATGGTGGCTCAAGGTTTGGTTCGGCCTCATAATCCCTTTGCCGTGTAGCGACTTTGCAATCCTTTACAGCCTCGATGCTTGGTCATGGAATACTTTCCACTGGAATCGTTAGCTTAAGATGTAGATCTGAATTTGATGCGAGAACTGCTAAAGCATCGACAGGTGCGTTATTTCCACGAGGGATATTAGTAAGGCTAAATTTGTCACTGTGAGTTGCTTCACCAGTTATAGGTAGGCCTCCATTCGATCGTTTTTGATGTCATACTCCCCGCTGAACTGACTAGTTACGAGCTGAAAGTCGCAATAGGCGTAAATGTGTTGTGCACCGATTCCTTTAGCAAGTCGGAGACTGGCGATGAGTGCTTCGTATTCAGGTTCGTTATTGGAAGCAGGAAACTCTAATCGAAATGATTGTTCTAATAGTTGACCGATTATAGTTTTGAGCCGAACTCCAACTCCGGAACCTTTGAGGGATGGTGATCCATCAACGTGAAGTTTCCACCTTTCAGCTTCATGTAAATCAGTCTTGACGAATTCGGGTGAAAGTTCAATAAAAAAATTGACTAACACTTGTGATTTCGCGCTAGTTCGGTTCTTGTACTTAATGTCGTACTCGCTTAGTTCAATATCCCATTTGGTGAGATGTCCTGACTGGCTTGGACTGTGTAAGATTGCACGGAGCGGTTGGTTGGTGAGCACCGCGATGGAGTGTGACTGAAAGTAAGGTCAGAGTTTTCGAGCTGAGATGACAACAGCCAATGCCAATTTTTCTAAGGTTAGGTATCCTGACTCTGCATCGTTGAGTGCTTTGCTGGTGTAGAAAATTGGCTTCTGCTCGCCACGATCTTCTCTGACGAGGACACTACTGATGTCCAACATAGACACTGCTATGTATAAATACAAGGTGAATTTTGACGCAGTGATCGCCTGCCGACTGTACTAATTTTTACCTGAACTGAGTAAATGCACATCTCGAGTTTGCCCATGGTAAAGTTGACTCGTTTCCTAGGTTTTGGTAAATGGGTCTCCGCGTCGTTCTTTTCCCGACCTGGTTTTTGCTGTTTGGGTTGGGCTAATTGTGGGTTATCTGCCTCGGTTGTGCCAGAAGTGTCTTGGATCAGGATTAAAGTTGGCGAACATCATCCACCGGAATCAATCATTTTCTAAATTGCTCCAAGAGATAATATTTCAAGTGTTGGCACTCTTCGGTGCTGTGCTCTTTTCGGTTGTGGAATTCGCAAATAGTTTCATCAAAGTCATTATCATTTTGGTTCCATTTGTTCCAAAGTTGCTGTATTGAGACGAGCTGATGTTGTTTACCAACCGTCAACTCTCTTTTGAGTAGACCTGCTTTTGTGAAGCTCTGCTTTGATCGTATGCAACCTCCTCTTCTTCCTCCTCAATATACGAGTTCGACCGATGTAGTGCGTCCTCGAGTGTAAGTTGTGGATTGTGCTTGATCGCTTAGGACGACTTAATCGAGTTACATTGTGCAAACACTCGAGGGCGACCTCATCACTGACCGTGCAATGAGCGACGACTGACTTGAAATGTCTGATGAAGTCGGGAAGACTTTTGTTTTCTCCTTGCACCATTCACCATATTTCGGCATTTCATGTCTTCTGTCCGATAAATATTAAAAAATGTTTTACGAACGCTGTAGAGAGTTCGGTGTAGCTGTTTGTGGAGTTTGCTTCAAGTCAAGTGAATCAGTTGAGGGTGGCTCCTTTAAAATTTTCAACAAACAGCTGACACTTCACTTCATCCCTTTCCTCTGTCGTCGGGAACTGATAGCGGTTCATGACGGTGCCGAAAGATGTCATAAAGTGCTTCGGATCGGAATCCTCCTTCGTAAGCTTTGAGCTTTAAATTATCAAGATGCCGAACAGGAGTGTTAGCAATTGTAGAAGTGAAAGACGTGTTTTTGTCTCCTATATAACATGATCGATCTCTGGAGCAGCACTGGTTGCTTTGTGAATCTGCGAGGTGATTTCACGAATTATGGCATTCATAGCTTTGAATTATTCGTCATGAGTGGAGGTCGGTTGGGTGCCTAGATTGATGGTAGATCTCAAGTCTGTAGATTGCAATGTTCTGGCTGGGTTACCTTCCAAGTTCGGCAATTAGATTACAACCTCGCAATGGAGTTTGCGTCTGTTTAGTGATAACACCTGATTTTGACCACTTTTCACCATTGATTTCAAATGTTTTTTCAAAGGTTTTACTTTGTTTTGGGAAATTTTATTATAATTTCAATGTATTTGTAGTTTCAAGGCTCTTTTTAGGAAACTTAGGGAATATGATGGCAAAATGAAAGAAATCCACATTTTTAGCTCAGAGTCAGACCGTCAGAAGTTCAGCCTCAAATGAAAACTTTCTCACCGTCCGATCCAGGTCAAATTTGGAGACAATCAAGAGGAGACAACCAGCTTTCCATAGCACTTTACATCACAAAGATCCAACGGTGCAATCAAAAGATACATACAAGTTGACCCAGTTCACCAGTCCCAGAAGACTCTCACCCGCGGCAAAAGCATGTTTTACCTGTCCTGGAAGACTCTCACCCCCGGTGGACCTTAGGACGAGACACAAGGCCCAACATCCAAGCCCACTTCGCCATTTCTCTTCAGAGAAGCCTTAAATGAGATCTGGAAGACCTTAAGACCTATAAATACATTGTTTAGCAGCCCTAAACGGGTGTGTGCTCCTGTAATGATATTTTGAGCCACCAAACTTTGTTTTTCTAGGGTTAGGCGATGGAGATGGGGATTCTTCTCCAGATCCATTGTTCTTCCTCCTTTTTATCTTATTAACTTTTCTGTTTCATTCTTTTGCATTCTTATATGTCTTTCATCATTCATTGCATCATGTAGATTAGTCCCAGAGAGTCAAGTTGTTTGAAGATATCGACAAGCATATATATATATATATATCGATTAGGATTTCTATTGTTCTTAGCCATATTCTGGATCTCATCTCTTCTAAGTAATTCGTAAAGCATGAGAGTAGATTCATGACCTGTTCTCTGAGCCTAGGATCGATCAGAGCCACGAGAGTGCTGTATCAGATCATCCGTACATAGCTTCAGAAGAACATAGTCGCTATAGGAGTCGAAAGCTACCTATAGAGAAGATGTGAGCAGATGAATTCAATGTTCAATGCATGATCTTAAGTTTAGCATGAGAGCGAGAGTTAATTGCTAGATCTAAGAGATTAGTTGATTAAGGTGACGACAGTTGGTTAATCATACATGTGTCTATTCTAGTTCAATGCAGATTCCCAGAAACAGATGAAGATAAATCGCCCGGAAGCTAATTGGAAATGCCACCATACATCGATTAGAGTAAACCGGAGAAGTCTAAATCGCCACCTATGAGTTTAAGAGTCTTTAGTTTGAGTCGATATGCTTTAGATGTTCTTTTAACAATTCATTCTGGATTGCATTTCTTGTGAATACTAAATAGATTAGGTTTAGTTTAGGATCTTAACCAAAAACCCCAAATCTTTTATTGGTTTATGAGTTTGCTTACTTTCCAGTTTGTTGTTTCTTGCAGATTAGACATCCTCCCTGTGGATCGACACCCTAAGTCCTACAATGTATATTTGTGCACTTGCAGACACTAGGGTTTTATAAATTTAAAACTTTTGGAGGACCAACGGGCTTGTTAAGAAACAACCATAGGCCCGCAAGCCCATCAATTTTTTGGCGCCGTTGCGGAGGAGGCATGAAGTCGCTGGAGGTCTAAACCTGGGAGGTTGAAGCCGCTGACGACTATATATATGTCGAGTTTCTGCCAAAGCGACATAGGAAGTAAACCAAATTCATAAACACCCTAACTTTTTCTTTTTCTGCTTATTCTTACTTCTGTTTGCCCTAGTTTCAGAAACCTTTGAAGCATGGATCATACAAGAAGAAACCCTAACCCCGAGCAAAGGTCCTGCGACCTGTGTGAAGCTCCTTGCGCATGTGAATCACCCTCCAGGCGTGATTTTGATCATCATCTTTGGAACCCTAATCTGAATCACCACCATGGAGACTCGCGACCTCCACACCACCGAGATGAGCCCTATTCGCCACACCTGGTGAACCGTCAACCATCTCATCCTCTTCCTCATCATATTCTGCACCAAAACGCTGAAGCTGTTCGATTTAGGCTCCAACTGGATCGATTAGACACTACACTGAATGAGTTTCTTGATCTACAAGCTATTGCTGAATTTAACCTTTGTGTGAAATTGGAATCAATGTCCTCTGATTTTAGTAGGAAGTTCGAGTGTTTCTCTGACCGAATGAAGACTCTAGAAACGCAAAAGCTCAAAGATGATGCAGTTCTAGAGAAGAGACTTAAAGACATCGAAGAAGGCGAGGCTAGGAACACCATCGCCCTTCGTCAAGCACTTAAGGAGCAGAGAGGCTGCAATGTCATTTTGAAGATTTGGAGAGAGATTTCAAAGATAGCAAGTGGTACTCTGATGGAGACAAGATAGAGATGAGTGAAGAGATGGAAAAGATCACAAACAAGACAGAAGAGCTTGATGCTACTTTAGACAAAGTTGTCTATGCTTTGGATGAAGTAGAAGAGAAAGTTGAAAAACTTTCTAAAGATCATAAGGAGTGTGATCTGAACTCTGGAATCAATGATTTGGATACCCAAGACGAGCCTGACAACCACTGGAAGCAAGAGAACAACAATGGAGAAGAAGAGATTGAAGAAGCAAGCATGGAGAGCCGGAGGGAGCTGACCGCGGCTGCGAGCTCCTCACCCGCGGCCAAAGCCACTCCCACCGCGGCTCCGAGCTCCTCACCCGCGGTGGAGCATGATTTCTCAGACTGGGAGAGTTTTCAACCTCTTTCTGAAGCCTGTTCATCAGAAAACCGACCTCATGTGACCAGACCTAGGTTATTTGATCAAGCTGTCTTCTCAATCACTGCACAAGCATCAAAGGAAAAGGAAGAATCCAACACTTATGCATCTTGCAACATGGTTTACACATGTGACAATGAGCTTCAAGAGAAATTCTCAGAAGATGAAGAGTATGGTTTGTTTGTAAAAGATCCAACCCCTGGGGATGATTCATCTGATGACAACACATAACCAATAACCAAGAGCATATCTAGGGAGAGACTGATCTTTAGATACAACAAGGAGACTAAGGAGAACATCTCTACATATTTCAGAAGAGCCAGGTATCTATCTTTTTCTAAATCATCACCTGACGCAGCTGTTTTCAGGATCCACCTCAAAGATCCCCAAGAAGCCAGTGATTACACAAACAAGATCAGCAAAGAAGCACTTGAAGAGTTCAATCAAGTAGTTCAGACCCTGTCAAAAGAAATTTCGTTTGCCAAAGCATGTAGAGACTACATGATCGGCCACTTCTTTTGTGACAGCAAAGAATCTATCCAAGAGATGAAAGACTTGTTCACACACGCCCAAGAAGGAAGACCAGTTCGAACTCTGCACAAAGTTCAAGACAAAGGTCAGTTTCTTATCTCTTGTGACATCAGAGGTGAAAGATTCCTCAATATTCTTTGTGATTCTGGAGCTTGCATTAACATGATGTCCAAAGCAACTGCTTTGAGATTTGGTATTAAGCATATCTCAAGTTGATATATCATGGTTTTTATGGTTTTAAACCATGGTATAGGTCTTATTTATAGAGTCTTTCTAGTGTTTTTCGAGTCTTTTGAAGTCTTTACAGGTCATAGGTACGTTTGGAGCTTAATTGGTAATTTTGGAGCATTTTGGAGCTAAACAAGGATCAAATTCGTCAAGAATGGATTTTGTGCTTTAGTGTCGCTCGACACCATGGAAAGTGACGCTCGACACTTGTTGCAGAAATAAGGAAAACGTGATTTTGTTTCCTGTTTGAAGAAGGAGTTGGGCCCAGAAGTTCCCAAATAATTACAAGGAAGTCCAAAACGTGTTTTTAAGTTATAAATAAGGTTTTTAGCCACCATATATCGAGACCTTAGATTTTTTTAGAGAGGACTTTTGTTTTTGAGAGTTTTTGGAGAGACAAGTCTGAAACTCTGTTCCGGAGAGAGAAGATTTTGAACCCCTGTTTATTTATCTATTTACTGCTTTCTGTAATCTATTCAATCATGTTTATTGCTTCAATCTTCATGTCTGAGTAGTTTGTTTGTTAGGTTTAGGGTTCTCATAAAGGATTTTCTCTGGATGTTTGATTAATTGATTTAGTTAGGGTTCATAATCTATTTAGTTCTTCACCATAGGTTGTTCTTAAAGCTAATTCTGGACTGGCCACCTAGAACTTAGATCTTAGGTTAATTGATTGACACGGAAGTGTAATTGAATAACTAGAAAGAACCTAGGGTGAGCAAAGTAGCTATTCGCAAAGGAATTTGGTTTAGATACTTTGTGAACATATCGAACTTGTGCATTAAAGCTGGTTTAAATCTGTAGGATTTGCAAAGGAATTTGGAATTCTAGGAGTTTAACTTAGATAATTCTCACAACGGAAGTTGGTTAATTATAATTCTGTGATTCGAGTTCAAGAACCGTGCTTAAACCTGAACCCTGACTAATCGTTTGATCTGCATTCTTTGATTTCCTGAGAAACGCCCTAAGCCTAATTTTCATCCATCCGAGTTTTCTAAACGTTTTCTATTGCTTTGTTATTTCGATTTGCATTATTCTACTTAGCGTAATTCAAGTCTAATTGGTTTATTGAGTGAATTTCTCGTCTCTGTGGTTCGACCCCTGAAATAATACAACTGCACATCCGTGCTCTTGCAGAGTAGCTTAGGGATTAAACTTTGAGCAGATCAAGTTTTGGCGCCGTTGCCGGGGACTTGATTTTTGCCATTAAACTTTAGTTCTTGAGTTTTGACTAAGTTTTTCTTAGTGTCGAGCGACACCAGCATTGGTGTCGCGCGACACCCAACGTTTTTCTTAATTTTATTTTTATTTTGTTTCCTACATTGCTCTTTCTCTTTGTCTCAGAAACCAGCAGAGATGGAGAACGCATTTGCATTGGTTCGTGATGATGTTGGAGTCTGGAGAGACCAAGAGGGTCATGTGTGCAATGAGAGAGGCCAGCGACTTGATGGAGAGGGTAACATCATCAGGACGCTGGGTGACTACAATAGGCCTGAGCAATTCTATGCATATCGGTCTGCGATTCGCGCTCCTGCGTTTCAGAGGAACGATTTTGAGCTCAAGCCTGTGTATTACACTCTTGTGGTTCAGCATCCTTTCCATGGTCATTCTCATGACCACCCGATGGATCATATTGAGAGGTTTGAGGACTTGGTCACCAGCATCAAGTACAATGGAGTGTCCAATGATTTCCTCTTCTGCAAGTTGTTTCCTTACTCTCTTGCTGGAGAAGCAGCTAACTAGTTGAAGCAGTTAGAGCCAGGATCACTAACTACTTGGGAGGAGACCAGGAACGCCTTCCTGCATAACTTCTATGATGATGCCAGGTCTGAGGAACTGAGACTCAAAATCTCAACGTTTTCTCAGGGACCAACTGAGGCGTTCAAAGCTGCTTGGGTGAGATTCATGTCGTACCAGCGAGATTGCCCCCATCATGGTTTCAGCGATGTGCAGCTGTTGGGAATTTTCTTCAGGGGTGTTGATTGGAGGTATCAGAGGGCTCTTGATGCTGCAAGCAATGGGAATTTCAACACCAGATACCTTGAAGACGCTGTTGTGCTTATTGAGAACTTGGCATCTAGCAATAGTACCAAGAATGCAGACTATCAGCGAAAGAAGCAGGGTGGAAACATGGATGGATCGCAGATTGCTGAGGTGAAGGCTAAGCTTGACTCTGTGCATAGCCTTTTAGTGGGTAAGAAGTCCGTCCGATATGCTGCAGAGGTTAAGAATTTCGAACCAGATGAAGCACTTGAGGAAGAGGATGTTAACTTCATCAATGGAGCTGGATTTCAGGGTCAGAGATTTGGTACTCAGCGAGGGAACACGAATTATAGTGGAAATAATCAGAGGAGTACCTTCACAGGTAATCAGAACTTTTCTGGTTATAACTCCAAACCTCAGTACCAGACATCCTACTCCAACAACAGTTTTTCAAGGAACTATGGTTCTCCTCCTACTCAAACTCCTGATAATGAGGTGAAGTCTATGCTGGAACAGATACTGGAAGGTCAGCAGAAGATGACTGTGGATTTCAATGGGAAGATTGATGCTCTGTATCTGGATCTGAATGGAAAAATTGAAGTTCTGAACACTCATGTCAAGAAGCTTAATACTCAGGTTGCTCAAACTGCAGAGTCTGTAAAAAGGCAAGAAGGATTCTTTCCTGGGAAGACTGATACCAATCCTAGGCATTACTGCAGTGCCATCTCGTTAAGGAGTGGTAAAAAGTTGAGTCCTGTGTTTAAAAAGGGTATTTCTGAGGATGAAATCGTGGAGTTTGATGAATCTGAAGAAAATTTCGAAATTGCAGAGCCAGTGTCGAGCGACACCACAACTAGTGTCGCACGACACCAATCGCAGAGAGAAGCTGAAGTTGTTCAGAATCCGAAACCAACAGAAGAAATAGTCTACAAACCTAAGGTTCCTTACCCAAGGAGTCCTAGGAAGTCCACTAGATGATGTTAGATGCAAAGCTTTGATGGAAAAGCTTGTGATTGAGATTCCTTTGGTTGATGCTGTGAAGATTGCTCCTACTCTCAGACACTATGTGAAGAGGATGGTGACTAATAATCTGAGTCATGAGGAAGGAATGATGATGATTTCTGAACAGGTCAGTGCTGTGATTCAGAATAAGATTCCAGAGAAACTTTCGGACCCAGGAAGCTTTGTTTTAGACTTCTCTATCTTCTCAGAGAGGTTCAAGAGATCGCTGTGTGATCTTGGTTCGAGTGTTAACCTCATGCCATACTCTGTAGCTGTAAGCCTTGGAACGACTGATTTCAAACCAACTAAGATCTCTCTAATCCTAGCAGATCGATCTAAAAGAATCCCAAAAGTTGTCTTGGAGGATTTTCCGATTAAAGTTGGTGATTGCGTAATTCCTACAGATTTCGTGGTTCTGGAATATGGAGAGGAACCCAAAGATCCTCTTATCCTGGGAAGATCGTTTTTAGCTACAGCTGGAGCAGTAATTGATGTCAAGCATGGTAACCTTGATCTCCACCTGAGAGATACCATCATGACTTTCAAGATGGAGAAGCTGAAGGATCCCACCATAGATGGTCAGACATTCCAAGTCAGTGTAATACCTGAAGTGATAGTTGGAGATCAGAACGTGCTTGATGCTGAGAAGGTGATAGATCAATCTGAGTTGACTAAGACGTCTACAGAACCAGTAGTTGCTATTGAGCAGAAATCTCAAAACTTAATGCTCCATTCATCTCCACCAAAGCAAAGGTACGCACTTCTTGAGCCTAATCCTAATACTTGTGATATCATCAAAACTGATTTGAAAGATGCAGACTCTGTCTCACGACGCAAGCTACGAGATTATCGTAGGGCATTTGGTTTTTTGATTGATGATATTGTAGGGAATAGGTTAAAGTGGTCCAAACACAGATCTCACCTTAGTGCTATTCCTGTATTCCTTGGACGACCTCATGCGCACAATGCCTACACACCACCATGGATGAGACGACTTTCACAGAGGCATTCTTTGCCACTGTCTGATCCACCAGATGCATAGTCTATCCAAGTCAAGCTAATGACTTAAAACAATCGCTTGGTGGGAGGCAACCCACTGGTAAGTCTGTACATAAGTCTTTTTGTTTCTTTTGATTTTCGTTTTTGTGTTTTAGGTGTAACAGATACGAAGTGGTTAGTGTCGAGCGACACCACCATCAGTGTCGGTCGACACCAGTCAAAAAAAAAAAAAATTAGGAAATCAGAAAACCGGAGTCGAACCAGAAATTTGGAGTGGTCTGCTGCAATTTGGTACGAGAAGAACAAGTGTCGCACGACACCATCATCAGTGTCGCTTGACACCATCATTGCAGCCAGGTAAGTTCTCTGTTTTTCCTGCGTTTCTCTGTTTCCTTTCTTTTGTTTCACCAACTTCGGACTAGATAACACTGAGGACAGTGTTGTTTAAGTCTGGGGGAGGTAGTTGCTGACATTGTGTTTGTTTTTCTTAAGAGTCAGTCGTGTCAAAACGTTTTTGAGTCAAAACCTGTTGGAGATTATGATGCTTTTCCTCGAATTATTGTGCTGACCTTTCATCTAAGTGACCACTGCTGCAGATTCAGTCTAGATGAGACTAATGAAAAATCCAAAGGCTGACCAGTTGACTAGAGGCGTCCATGTTTCCAACAGAATCCACTAACCTGAGCTAATCTCTGAACTCTTTCCTTTACCTCATTGATGTGACTGATGTTCATAGAGCTTGATTCCTCGTTCATACTTGACAAATGAAAGCCTGTGTGAAACTTAATGCTGGTGTTTCTCTCCCTGTGACGAGCTAAAAGGTGAAGAAGAAGAAAGAAAAAAAAAAGGCGAAAAGATTGAGATGATTTTCGCTTAGGAGTGAAGGGCTAGGAAAATTTCCAAGGATCTCATTATTTCACTTCTAAGTTGGAATGATCACACAAAGGAAGGAAACGAGGGGTAGGAAAGTTTCCTATGACCCATTATTCGCTGAAACCCTTTGATACAAGGTAAGGGGACAACTCGGGGACTCGATGGCAAACACCATCAGTACTCGCATCTTTAACCTTAACGTGTATACGCCATAAAAAAAAAGAGATGATGAGTGTGCGAAAAAAAATAAGTCTGGGGGAGAGAAAAGTACCAAAGTGTGTATGGCTGATTTGTTTGAGTATAGTACGGGAAAGAGTCTAGAAGGTTCTTGGCATCTGAATCATCAGTGAGATCCAACAATGATTGTTTATGGACAATGTTGTGGAATTTTAGATTTAATCTGGAAAGCTGTGAATGTTTGCGGAGAAGTACATGGTGGTTTGATTTGGAATGATGAAGCAGTAGTTGAGTTGTAGGGTGATCGGTCAAAGCGATGTTCAAATGAAAGGTTGAGTCTCCGTATTTTCAAACCTCTTTCTCTTATTTGGTATTCTGTTTGCTTGAGGGCAAGCAACTGCTAAGTCTGGGGGAGTTGATATATCATGGTTTTTATAGTTTTAAACCATGGTATAGGTCTTATTTATAGAGTCTTTCTAGTGTTTTTCGAGTCTTTTGGAGTCTTTACAGGTCATAGGTACGTTTGGAGCTTAATTGGTAATTTTGGAGCACTTTGGAGCTAAACAAGGATCAAATTCGTCAAGGATGGATTTTGTGCTTTAGTGTCGCTCGACACCATGGAGAGTGACGCTCGACACTTGTTGCAGAAATAAGGAAAACGTGATTTTGTTTCCTGTTTGAAGAAGGAGTTGGGCCTAGAAGTTCCCAAATAATTACAAGAAAGCCCAAAACGTGTTTTTAAGTTATAAATAGGGGTTTTAGCCACCATATATCGAGACCTTAGATTTTTTTAGAGAGGACTTTTGTTTTTGAGAGTTTTTGGAGAGACAAGTCTGAAACTCTGTTCCGGAGAGAGAAGATTTCGAACCCCTGTTTATTTAACTATTTACTGCTTTCTGCAATCTATTCAATCATGTTTATTGCTTCAATCTTCATGTCTGAGTAGTTTGTTTGTTAGGTTTAGGGTTCTCATAAAGGATTTTCTCTGGATGTTTGATTAATTGATTTAGTTAGGGTTCATAATCTATTTAGTTCTTCACTATAGGTTGTTCTTAAAGCTAATTCTGGACTGGCCACCTAGAACTTAGATCTTAGGTTAATTGATTGACACGGAAGTGTAATTGAATAACTAGAAAGAACCTAGGGTGAGCAAAGTAGCTATTCGCAAAGGAATTTGGTTTAGATACTTTGTGAACATATCGAACTTGTGCATTAAAGCTGGTTTAAATCTGTAGGATTTGCAAAGGAATTCTAGGATTTTAACTTAGATAATTCTCACAACGGAAGTTGGTTAATTATAATTCTGTGATTCGAGTTCAAGAACCGTGCTTAAACCTGAACCCTGACTAATCGTTTGATCTGCATTCTTTGATTTCCTGAGAAACGCCCTAAGCCTAATTTTCATCCATCCGAGTTTTCTAAACGTTTTCTATTGCTTTGTTATTTCGATTTGCATTATTCTGCTTAGCGTCATTCAAGTCTAATTGGTTTATTGAGTGAATTTCTCGTCTCTGTGGTTCGACCCCTGAAATACTACAACTGCACATCTGTGCTCTTGCAGAGTAGCTTAGGGATTAAACTTTGAGCAGATCACAAGTACCAGGACAAAGATTAGCTTAGCAGATGATTCAAGTGCAACACCAAGAGGGATAGCCCGAGACATTCCTCTAAGGATTGGAGATTGCATTGCACCTATCAATTTATACATAGTGAAGACCAAAGATGACTCTTATCCAGTTATTCTTGGATGGCCTTTCTTAGCAACTGCCGGAGCCATCATGGATTGGCCTAATAGGCGAGTTTCCTTTGCCAATATCGACAAGGACATCTTCTATGAAGCTACACCACTTAAGAGCAAAAGAGGAGAGCAAATAGCCCAGGCATTTGAACCAGAATAACTCTGGAGTGATGAAGAACCTGCAAGACAGAACAAGAGGATTTTGAAAAGGATTTGTCTTAGGACAAGATCCTATTTGAAATAAGTTTTTTTCTTTGCAAAGGACTATAAACCAAAGCGCTTGATGGTAGGCAACCCATTTTAGGTACTTATTTGTTTTTGTTTAAACTTTCTTTTTCTTTAAAAGTTTTGTTTTTTCTTATTTTAGACAGACCTTAGTATGCCATAAAAAAAAAGAGAAGAACAGGGGCTGCCCGTGGCCAAAGGAGGTTCGGCCGCGATCAGCAGGTGTTTTAGCGCAGCCGCGACGTCCTCAACCGTGGTCGGCACGCGTCCTACTGCGGCCGCGAAGCTCCGACCCGCGGCCAGCACAGCCGGCCACCTTGGCCACATCTGTTCCACCTTGGCCACTTCCATCCACCCTCAGCCACCTCCAATTCATCCTTGGCCACCGCAAATTCATCCTTGACCACTTTCACCACCACCACCTTGTTCAAATCAGTTTTGGATCCCTAGCATCCAAGTTTGATCAATCATCACCACCACCAGGTAAGTTTTCTTTTCCTTAATCTTTTTAAATCTTTCACATACTCTATTTCTCATCCTTGCCTAATTTATTTCACACTGGGGGCAGTGTGATTTAAGTTTGGGGGAGGATTTCATGACTTTTAAAATTAACCAAAATCTTTATAAATCCAACTCCCAATAATCCCCCATCCTTTTTACCCTAAAATAATAGGAATGATAAAATTAAATGAAATAAATAACTAACTTTTGAAATCAATTACAACACTCTCAATTGTTAGACCAACAACAACTTGGTATATTTTTTTTTTGCAAAGTCTTATGATATTCACCCTTATTTTTTAAATATTTTTTAATAGTTTTAAATCAGAGATTGAGTTAGAAAAAAGATTTATGGCTAACAAATATTATAATTAGGTCAAAATGCTACTTTTTAAAAAAATGATGAGTAACATGTTATGGAATACATTTCTTCTTATATAAGACTAATCGTAGGGATTCTAAATTATGTTATATAGATTTTTAGAATTTTAAAAAATAATCAATAATAAATAGAAATAAATACAAAATATATTTGATAACTATATTAGGTAACAACCAAATTCCATCTGCATTATATTTGAAATTTTTTTAACTGATATTTTTGCAAAAAATAGGATTTTTGTTTTTATCTTGAATATTGTTTTTAAATGGTTAAACTACAATAATTTTTCTGAAAGTATAAAAATCAGAAAATAATCGATAGAAATATTGAATGCATAGTTTTAATTAAATATTTTTCAATCATAAACAAATATTTTTTATGTCATGCACCGCATGAAGTATCTATAAAATATTTTACGAAACATGATTTAGTTTATTTTAAATATAAATAATTTAATTAATTTAATATGTATGTTAATAGTACTATGATAAGTAATAATATGATTTGTATTAGTATTGCAATTAAAAATATATAATATCAATATAAGATTTTACTATTGATTTTCATTTTTATTTTTAATATGAATGTAATTGTATAGTTTATTTTTTAACTGAAAAATTAATATATCTTATTAAATAAAAACTTTTGAGATTTTTTTTTGTTTTTTCAAAATTCAAATTATCGCATATGCATAAAACATAAATTTATTATATATTTGATGTGATAATTAATTCAGAAAAGAAAAGTAAAAAAAAAGAATAAAAGAAATATAATGATTTAAAAATATTTCATATTATATAATCGAATAAAGATTGAATATAAGAAAACAATTAATATGATATAACTAAATCTCGAATCTTTTTATTCTATTTGATTGGCTAATAAATATCTTAATAAATATGATTAAGGAATGAAATATATATTTTTTGAATAATCTATATACTTATTTGTGTAGTGATTTGCTTACGTGTCGCATTCACATCAATTTTTACAGTGTTTCGCTTACGTGTCAGCTCCAAAATGAGTTTTGGGTGTAAAAAGACACTAAGATATTGGTCTGCACGCATGTGCGGACATGATTGGTGTTACAATTTTTTTTTTTATACTTGATATTTATATGTATTGATTATGAATATAAATTATGTTTATTGTAATGACCACCATATACTAATGACCCTAAATGGTTAGTCATCATGCATGTACAAATATCAAATGTTTGTTAAAATTTAAGTCTTCGGGCGTCGAAAAATCTATCAATCAATCACATATAATACTTAGATTTTGATTTGTTCTCCCCTTACCTCACAAACGTTATGTTTGCAGTGGGTTACCGTTTTTGGAATTTTACAAAAATCACGTAAATTATTTTGTGTTATTTCATATCGTTTTTTATCAAATTAATTCGGATATTTTAAATTGTATACGTTTATGAAATCTTTGTAATTTTTTTTAATTTTAGTAAAATGTTAGGAATATATAATAAAGGATAGGTAGTATTTCAATAAAAATAATAAATTCATAAATTTTGGTCCAACTCAGTCGTAATTATATTAATATAATTTTTTTAACATACTTAACTTGTCCTAAGTACGTTTAGGTGGTTCACCCGCACATATTAACATACTTAACTTGTCCTAAGTCCGTCTAGGTGGTTCGTCCGCACGCATCCATCCGTTTTTAGGACTGGTTGAGAACTTTATAGAATAAATAGGTAGTATTTTGAATGTATTTCTATATATGTGTTCCATGTATTCTGCATGTTTTTTTTTATGTATTCCATGTATTCTGCATGTATTTTATTTAAAAAAAATTCCACTAAAAATTAGAGAGAAACAATCAACTTACAACATAAAACATGAAAACTAATTTAATAAAATATAATTTATTTTTGGTCAGTATATAATTTTTCTAAGCAAATTTGTATACCTTCTTTTAGGTAGTTATCATATATAATCAAATTCGAATAATAATAAAAATTGCAATCACATAATTTCTTTTATTTAATGCTTAGTTATATTAGGCTGAAAATTAGGAAACAATACAGTGGATATTTAAATAATATTGAAGGCACTATATGCGAGTAAACTTAATTATTGATTATTACAAATTTGTTTGTTCAAATATTTAAAATTTTAAAAATTAATAACACCTAAAATATTGGCAACAAATATAGTATCAAAATAATTAATAAGTTATATTTTATATTTTATTCTTGGCCAATAAATCTTTTTTTAAAACAAATTCACGTTTTTTTTAGGATATAATATAAATTTTAGAGATTATGAGACATAAATTGAGGTTATCATTACACCAACTTTAGATTACAACAACAAATGTAAATTGAGATTAAAATTATAGATTTTACAATAATTTTTATACAAATATAAAAATGTACCTTTTGTCCACAAGAAGACTTTGTACAATGTAAGACAGTATAAAATTTACAAATAACAAATTGCTGGTTTAAAGGGAAAGACAAACTCTGATTCCTAATAAATTAACTAAAAATAGAGCAACGTTTCTCTAATCAATACATCCAAACCAATAAAAATGTCAATCCAAATGAATACTTCTGCATCATATCCTTCAAATCTTACTCCTTTTTATCCATATTTGTTTCCTCAAAATCAAGCAAATTTTCTGATTCATATTCAAGAATTGTGGCTTATAATATTAACTAAAGCAATGAGAGTCTAGAATTCCTGCATATCCACACTGAAAAAAAGAATAAATGATTAGTGAGAAATACCATGTAATGTGATTCATATTTCTTCTACTTTAGAAATTACTATTAATCCTGAAGCTGAGAAAAGTTACCAATCTTTCTTCGTTAAATTTTCGTGGATCTGATGTATTAATTAAAATGTGTCCTTGAACTCATTGCTTATATAAACACCAATGAAATATCTTTGCAGTGGTGAAAGTAACCACATCGCATACAACTATAATTTGTTGGCATAAAAAAAAGAACTCATTGATTATGATTTGTTTGTTTATTAAGCAATAAATTATTCATCTAAATTAAAATTATACTTAGAGAACTAAAAAATTACTAACATTTTTATGACAGAGATGACGAAGAGCTTGATCTCATAAAATGCGCTTGACTTCCATCTGATAATCAACCATGTTAACCTACAAAAATAGAGAATAAACAATTAACCAATAAATTTTTTTTTGTCAAAAAAATTGAAAACTATCTTACATATTCATGAAGTAATATAGAGTTTAGGGATTTACCAAGACTTCATTGTCTCATAGTCTGAGTATATTAACACTAATTCGTCAATTATTTGTACACAAAATTAAATAAAAAATATTAGTAGCCATACAAAAGTAAAAAAATATGGAGAGAGAAAAAAATGGTGAAACTGACATTGGTAGAATGTATATTCTAAATTATTGTGGTTTTAATGCTTGGTTTCACTGTCAAATCAAACCATTTTTAAAATTGTATAAAACCTAAATTTAGTAAAAATTTAACAAAAAAATAAAAATCAATAAATAGAGAATGATGGTATTTGTGATGTCTAGATTAGAGTGTATTTGACTTCAAATGTTTTAGTATAAATATGTACATGATTTCTCTCTAATTCTCTCACACCTTTTCTAAATTGTTTAACCATTCTTTCTTCTTCAAATGAGTTCATACGGTACTTCAAAAAACTTTGTCTTAAATACGTAGAACATTGATCAAAATATTTTAAACTATTTAAACTAAATTATTTGGATACTAATATGCTTTTATCTATATTCTTTTATACTATTTTCATGATCATGTCTTTAAACATTAAAATAAAAGAAAATCTAATAAACAAATATACTCAATAATAGAAAAAATAAATGGTTTCAAACTACTATTAGATTTTCAAACAATAAAATGAAAAATTATATCAGCTCACGCAAGGCGTGGACAAGTTCACTAGTTACTTTTAATAATTAGTTTAATAAGATATTTATTTGATTCTCTAACCAAATTAATATGAGTTACATTGATTGTCATTATTCTAGTATTATAAGTCTTTTTTGAGAAGCTTTGTGGAGGTGACACCTCAGCATGACAAACTTGTTAATAACACATGAAACAAATGTTGTTTTTAAAGTGTCCTTGTCAATTAATAATATAATTTTTTTATGAAACACAATAATGATATATATTAAAATTATAATTGATACGATCCTCCCAAGGAAATTGCACTTGCTCGTCGGGTAGGGGTTGATAGACTCGGCCAGATCGGTTTGGTCGGAGAGATGCTAAGGGGTGAGGGGTCGCCTCGAAGATCCTTAGGCCCAACTCGCGAGAAACAGAAACTGATCAAGGGATGGAAACACCAAGTATTGATCTCGCGGGTTAAGGATGAACAGGCGTGAGACTTGGTCTCGAAAATCCTGCTGCCCCTAAACTACTTTGAACGAAATCGAAAACAAGATGTAAGGAAGGCTGCGTCGAATCCTATGGGCTGAATCCGATAAACCAAAAGTAAACTTTCAAGGCTAACCACCTAAGAAAGGAAAACTCAGAAAGAACAAGAGGAAATCTCGATTTTATTGATAAAAGTGTATGTTCAAAATACAAGGGGTTCGGCTCTTTATATAGAGTCTCATAAGAAGTGCAAAAGACAGAAATAATAAATAGATACATTGAATACGATAAAGGACCACTCGGCTTCCTCGGATGACCGTTTCACTTCTCTCGCGCGAATGGCCTTTCAACTCCTTGTAACGACTTCTAACTAATTCGGATAAGGAAAAGATGTGGGCCTTAACCTCATTAAAACCCCATCCAGAAAACCCAGTGGGACAAACCTGGATGCAAGGAAAAAGAGTATTAAGGGGCCACACCGTCCGAATAAGCTAAGAGTGTTACAGCTCAGTCGCTTAGTGTGGCGTCCATGAACTTGGCCATCAGCTCGGTATATAACCTCCAAATGACCATGGACAGCTTCCTAGCTCGGGACCGCGTAATTGGACCAGTAAGCTCGGTCAATTCTGGACTTGGGTCGTTCACCTCGGCCAACTTCCCTTCCGGAGCCTCCATCTCGCTTAGCTCGGCCATTTGGTGATAATTTCCGGTCTCGACTAGTCCTCTGGCCTGACCCTCAGCTCGCACCTCGTCCATGCTCGTATCATTCCCCCCCCTCTTGAAAAGGACTTGTCCTCAAGTCTGGTCCATCTGGAAGAAAGGGAACTAAGTCAGAAACATTAAAGCTTGAACTGACCGTATACTTACCTCGGAGGTCGATCTGGTAGGCATTGTCATTGATGCGGTTCAAGACCGTGAATGGTCCATCGACTCGGGGTAACAGCTTGGACTTTCGTTCCTCAGGAAATCTTTCCTTTCTTAGATAAATCCAAACTTGGTCGCCGGGCTCGAAGGTTCTTTTGCTTCTGCCTTTGTTTGCTTTTCTTTGAAATTGCTCGGTTTTCCTTTGAATGTTCTCCTTGGCTTTCTCATGCATCTGTTTGACCAGTTCGGCCTTTTTCTTGCCATCTAGATTAAGTCTTTCACTCATAGGCAAAGGGGTTAGATCAAGTGGGGTAAGCGGATTAAACCCATACACAAGTTGAAAAGGAGAAAACATTGTAGTTGAATGAACTGAATGATTATAAGCAAATTCAACGTGTGGCAAGCAATCTTCCCAAATTCTAAGATTCTTTTTAATCACGGATCGCAACAAGGCTGACAAAGTTCAATTAACTACCTCAGTTTGTCCATCAGTTTGAGGGTGACAAGTAGTTGAAAAACAAAGTTTAGTTCCAAGTTTTGACCATAGGGTTTTCCAAAAATAACTAAGGAACTTAGTGTCCCGATCTGAGACAATGGTTCTAGGAACCCCATGCAATCGGACTATTTCCCTAAAGAACAGGTCAGCCACATTTGATGCATCATTGGTCTTATGACATGGAATGAAATGAGCCATCTTAGAAAACCTATCTACAACCACAAAGACCGAATCTCTACCTCTCCTAGTGCGCGGCAATCCTAACACAAAGTCCATGGAGATGTCTGTCCAAGGCTCACTAGGGATCGGAAGGGGAGTGTACATACCTGGGCCTTGGCTTTGGGTTTTGGCCATCTTGCAGACCGTACAACGGCTACAAATTCGCTCCACATCGCGTCTCAGGTGCGGCCAGAAGAAGTGGTCTTGCACCACACTTAGAGTCTTAGCTACTCCGAAGTGCCCCATCAGTCCTCCTCCATGTGCTTCCCTAACAAGTAAATCACGAAGAGATGTGTTAGGTATGCATAACCGATTTTCATAGAAAAGATAGCCATCACTTTGGTAGTATTTTCCATGGGCAAATTTGGAACTGGCTCGGTAAACGTCCTGGAAATCTGGATCAGTGAGGTAGGCATCCTTCATCAGTTCAAATCCTAACACCTTCGCATCCAAAGTGGAAATCAAGGTATGTCGTCGAGACAAAGCATCGGCCACCACGTTCTCTTTACCCTGCTTGTACTGAATGACGTATGGAAAGGTCTCGATGAATTCCATCCATCTGGCATGCCTCTTGTTAAGCTTTTGTTGACCCTTTAAATGTTTGAGCGACTGGTGGTCCGTGTGTATGACGAACTCCTTAGGCCACAGGTAATGTTGCCAGGTTTGCAAGGCTCGGACCAACGCGTACAGTTCTTTATCGTAGGTTGGATAGTTCAAAGTTGCTCCTCCTAGCTTCTCACTGAAGAAAGCCACGGGTTTCTTTTCTTGCATCAGCACGGCTCCAATTCCAACCCCTGAGGCATCGCATTCGATCTCAAAGGTCTTGAGAAAGTCAGGTAGCGCTAGTAAGGGCGCATGGGTTAGCTTATGTTTCAAGAGTTGAAAGGCTTTCTCTTGCGGTTGCTCCCACTTGAACCCGACCTCCTTTTTAATGGTCTCGGTCAAAGGCGCGGCTATCGTGCTGAAGTTTTGGACAAAACGGTGGTAGAAGCCAGCTAGTCCATGAAAGCTCCGGACTTCTCCAACAGTCTTTGGGCTCGGCCAATCCTGGATCGCTTTGATCTTCTCTTCATCGACCTGGATTCCCTGCGAACTCACAACAAAACCTAAAAAGACAACGTGATCCGCACAAAAAGTACATTTCTTAAGGTTTCCAAAGAGGCGTTCACGTCTAAGCACATCTAACACTTTTCTCAAATGTATCACATGTTCATCCAGGGTCTTGCTATAAATTATGATGTTGTCAAAGTAAACCACCACGAAAACACCTATGAACGACCTAAGAACATGATTCATCAAACGCATGAATGTGCTAGGTGCATTAGTGAGTCCAAAAGGCATAACAAGCCACTCGTAAAGACCATGCTTAGTTTTAAAAGCAGTTTTCCATTCATCACCTTCTTTCATCCTAATCTGGTGATAGCCACTTTTTAAATCGACCTTAGAAAATATGCATGCACCATGAAGCTCATCTAACATATCGTCTAGCCTAGGTATAGGATGGCGATACTTAACCGTTATGTTGTTGATGGCTCGGCAGTCGACACACATCCTCCAAGTTCCATCCTTCTTGGGCACGAGTAAGACCGGTACGGCACATGGACTCATGCTCTCACGAATATAACCCTTGGCCAGAAGTTCATCCACCTGTCTTTGAAGCTCCTTGGTTTCGACTGGATTAGTACGGTAGGCGGGTCGGTTAGGAAGGGTAGCTCCGGGCACGAAGTCGATCTGGTGCTCAATTCCTCGAAGGAGTGGCAAACCACCTGGGTCGTCTTCTAGAAAGACATCAGCAAAATCCTGCAAAACATGAGAGATTCTGCTCGGTAAAACCGGCTCAGGGTCAGTATGGCTAGCCAAAGCTTCTTTAAAAATGAGAAGGACAAAAGGTTGCTTTGTGGCTAAGGCATATTTCACCTCGCTAGGCCTCACAAGAAAAGATTCTTTGCTCACGGGATTTCCCTCATAGGCCATTTCTAGGTTTTTCTCAGACTCTCTCTTTTGTAGTGAAGTGTTTTGGGATTCGCTCATAATACCTTTGCCCTTAGAATTCTTTTCCAGCTTAACTTGATCGAGATAGACTTCATATGGTGAAAAGGGTGCTAAGACGATCTTGCGACCTTGGTGCTCAAAGGAATGCTTATTTGAGAACCCATCATGGATCGCCTTCTTGTCGAACTGCCATGGCCGTCCTAGAAGTAGATGACCGGCCTCCATAGGTAAAACGTCACAAACGACCTCGTCCTTATATCGTCCAATGGTGATTGGCACGGTGACCTGCTTGGTGACCTTGAGTTGCCTCTGGTTGTTAAGCCATCGTAGGTTGTAAGGATGAGGGTGTTTACGGGTCTCCAATCCCAACTTTTCAACCATACTAGTACTAGCCACGTTGGTGCAGCTTCCTCCGTCAATAATCAGGCTGCACACCTTTCCTTGGACCAGGCACCGGGTGTGGAACAAATTTTCCCTCTGGTCTTCCTCCTTGGTCCGTTCTTGTGCTATAAGAACACGCCGAGCTACAAGTAACTCTCCGGACACAGCTCGCTCCTCGGTCTCTTCTTCATCGTAGACCGGCTCGGTTTCCCCCTCGTGATCGGATATGATCTCTCCGGTGTCGAGCATGAGCATAGCCCTCTGATTCGGACATTTATTGGCATAGTGTCCCTTTCCCCGACACTTGAAGTACTCGATGTCTCGCGTCCTGGATGAACTGGCCTCGGTCTTTCCTGTGTTCTGGTTCGGTCTTGCGTCCGTCCTCGGTTGAGTGTTAGAGCGCGAGGGATAGGTTGCTTTGTCGTCTCGGTAGTTCGGTCGCGAACTGGCTCCAGGGGTAAAATCGCCTTGTGTAGCATCTCGGCCATATCGTTATACTCCTGTAGCTCCATTCGGTCCTGTAAATCACGGTTTAGGCCACTTAGAAATCTGGCCATGGTCGCGTCCTCTGGCTCGAATACGTCGGCCTTAAGCATTAATCGCTCCATTTCCTGATGGTAGTCCTCCACGGACTTAGTTCCTTGCGTGAGCCTCCTAAGTTTGGTATGTAATTCCCGGTGGTAGTGGGAAGGTACAAACCGTTGCCGCATGAGAGTGGCCATCTCGTCCCAAGTGTCTACTGGCCGTTCACCGTTCCTATGCCGGCTGACCATGATCTGGTCCCACCAGTCTATGGCATAGCCATTAAACTCGGAGGCCGCCAAGTTGATCTTCTTCCTCTCTGACAGGTCCTGGCAGTTGAACACGATGTCCACCTTCTTTTCCCATTCTAGGAAGGCGTCTGGATCATTCTTTCCGTAGAAGGGTGGAATCCGCAGCTTCATGCCTCCTAGATCATTATCGCTACGTCCTCGATCCGGTTCTGCTTCTCTTCGTTCATGGATGGGTCGCTGAGGTCGTCCTCCTTCACGTCGGAAGTCTCGGCCTGGGAAATTATTGCCTCGGTCGCGGTCTAATCCAGCTCGACCTCGGTGTGCACCACGGTTTCCTCGCGGCCTGACTCGACTACTTCCGGAAGAGTGGTTATCTGCGTAGAAGGGGTTTTCGATCTCCTGTTCGAAATTCCGGTCTCGGCGAATATGCATAGGCTCCTCACGGTTTTGATCGTTGGCCTCCTCGGGCCTTGGCTGGACTTCTAGCCGATCCATCCTTTGGCTCATACGCTCCATCAATTCGGTTAACTGGTTAAGTTTGGCCTCCATTTCTCGGGGAGTATACCAGCGAACGTGATTTCCTTCTTTGAACGTGTAGAACTCGCAATCGTCCAACGAGTAGTCGGATGACATGCACGTACCTCGCAAAAAAGAACAAACACGTTAGTAAAAATCCTTTCTAGTGTTTCTCTCTTTGATTCACTCCCTCTCTTATTAATCTCACAAACCCACACAAGATTTCCTTCCGGTTCTAAAGGAGTTAATCGATTCACGATGACTGCCCCTAGGTTTCCTTGGTTTATCAAATGTTTGAGGAGAAGAAAAAGAATAGATAGATAGAAAAGAATACGATTTCCTTCTTTTTTTTTGACTTTTGGAATTCTTTTTTTTTTTTTCTGATTGGACTTTTCGATTTCTTTTTTTTTTTTTTGATAACGGAAATAACAGAAGAAAAGGGATGAGAAAAGGCGGAAGTTAAAATATAGATTAACACTACCGATTAAGCAAGTGGGCTCTGATACCACTTGATACGATCCTCCCAAGGAAATTGCACTTGCTCGTCGGGTAGGGGTTGATAGACTCGGCCAGATCGGTTTGGTCGGAGAGATGCTAAGGGGTGAGGGGTCGCCTCGAAGATCCTTAGGCCCAACTCGCGAGAAACAGAAACTGATCAAGGGATGGAAACACCAAGTATTGATCTCGCGGGTTAAGGATGAACAGGCGTGAGACTTGGTCTCGAAAATCCTGCTGCCCCTAAACTACTTTGAACGAAATCGAAAACAAGATGTAAGGAAGGCTGCGTCGAATCCTATGGGCTGAATCCGATAAACCAAAAGTAAACTTTCAAGGCTAACCACCTAAGAAAGGAAAACTCAGAAAGAACAAGAGGAAATCTCGATTTATTGATAAAAGTGTATGTTCAAAATACAAGGGGTTCGGCTCTTTATATAGAGTCTCATAAGAAGTGCAAAAGACAGAAATAATAAATAGATACATTGAATACGATAAAGGACCACTCGGCTTCCTCGGATGACCGTTTCACTTCTCTCGCGCGAATGGCCTTTCAACTCCTTGTAACGACTTCTAACTAATTCGGATAAGGAAAAGATGTGGGCCTTAACCTCATTAAAATCCCATCCAGAAAACCCAGTGGGACAAACCTGGATGCAAGGAAAAAGAGTATTAAGGGACCACACCGTCCGAATAAGCTAAGAGTGTTACAGCTCGGTCGCTTAGTGTGGCGTCCATGAACTTGGCCATCAGCTCGGTATATAACCTCCAAATGACCATGGACAGCTTCCTAGCTCGGGACCGCGTAATTGGACCAGTGAGCTCGGTCAATTCTGGACTTGGGTCGTTCACCTCGGCCAACTTCCCTTCCGGAGCCTCCATCTCGCTTAGCTCGGCCATTTGGTGATAATTTCCGGTCTCGACTAGTCCTCTGGCCTGACCCTCAGCTCGTACCTCGTCCATGCTCGTATCAATAATATATTTAATTTTATATTAAAAAAAATTTGACCCCGGTAAATAAAATTTTTATCTCCACTGAGTGTTGTACACATAAGCAATTTTTTTTTATTCTAAAAAAAAGTTTGTGGATTTCTAAATATAATACTTACACAGTTCCATTATGAGGCATGCATATACTAAATTTAATTTTGATTGAGTCCCTCACACTGATTTTTTCATTTTTTTCATGTGTTGTATAATTTTATTAAATTAGTCCCCACATTTCCTTTAACTTGTATAAACTAAAATTCCATAACATTTTTTTTTCTATTTAAACTCAAACAATCAATTAATTACAACAGCAGAAACGTGTGTGTTTTTAAAATTTAAGTGGGACAAATATATATATATATATATATATATATATATTAAAAACACTTCAATTTATAAGTTTGCACCATAACATGATAAATTCCCAAATCCCAACCATCATCATCATTGACTCATTGTTACGTAAGATTTAGTTTTGATATTCTTATTTTATCAATATATAATTTTTTTTTGTAAATATTTTGAGAACTTCAACAACTAGGAAAAGGAATCTTACAAGCATCTAAGACTTTACGAGCGTTTGGAGAAGTAACATACATACTATACATTGGATTTTTTATATAATCACAGAAACACGGTTGCTGCTCTTTTAGTTTATCACAACAATCTTTAGCTGGTTCTCCTCCTATGGTTATCGCAGGTAAGCACGGCAAGAGCTCTGTTGGAACACAAGATTGTGCCGTTTCTCCTAACCCTCCAACCGTGGTTGCTCTGATCGGAAAGAGAGACGTCATGGCAATTATCACGAATGTGATGGACATTAATTTTGTGAACTTCATATCTTGAAACCCTAGAAGCTTTTCTACGCTTTCAAATTGTTTTTTTTTTTCTGCTTCTTAAAGTTTATTTGACAGTTTGGTTTTGAGGTTTTTAGGATGGTAAACATCATATCTTATATATAGATGTGAGATTTACATGGTCGTAACGGATAATCTGGATTGGTTTTATCTCTGAAAAGTGTAATTAATAGTTTTAGCATAAAAATAAGCTGATATTTTACTGCATTTTTTAAAAATTTAACTACAGTTCAACTTTTAACATATATAGTTTAAAAGTTTTTAATATAAAATCTATGCCATATATATGTCTCTTTTAAAATTATTATCTTTTTGATATTTTAATATATTAAACATTCAATATAGACTCTTCAAATATGATTAATGTCTTAAAATAGTCTACAATGATATACACCGATAACTTTTTTAATTTCTACACTTTCATTTTCACCCCTCTTATCATATCCCTCTATGTCTCCCTCTCTTTTCGTTAAATTGTATTTGTCGTCTTTTCACTTTTTCTTTCGGAGAAAAATGTTTGTTAATTACATTAACTAGGGTCTATTATACATCCAAACTAAAAATATTGCCTGTCTTTACATAAGCCATAATGATAAACTCCAAGGTCCCAACCATCATCATCATTTAATTCATTGTTACATAAGTTTCACTTTTGATATTTGGTATCATTAATAATAATAATTTTTTGTAGAAATATCTTGAGAGCTTCAACAACTAGTAACAGGAACCTTACAAGCATCTATGATCTTACGAGCATTAGGAGAAGTAACAAACAAACTGTAGTCCGGATTTTTAATATAACCACATAGACACTGTTTCTGCTCCTTCAGATTGTCGCAACAATCTTTAGTTGGTTCTCCTCCCATGCTTATTGCCGGTAAGCACGGCAAGAGCTCCATCGAAACACACGATGGTGCCAATTCTCCCAAACGTCCAACCGCGGTTGCTTTGACCGGAAAAGGACAGGACACAGTGACTATCACGAATGTGATGAGTACGAACGTCGTGAACTTCATATCATCAAGCCTTAGCTGCTTTTCTTTGCTTTCAAATTTTCGTCTTTCTTAAATATATTTTTTGAGGTTCTGGTTTTGAGGTTTTTAGGATTGGAGAATTCTTTTTATATAGATGTGAGTTTTACATAATCGTAACGAATATTCCTGATTGGTCGTGCCTGGATAAGAAGCGTTTATGCATTTTGGCTAGCCGACATTTGGCAACCATGCAGGAGAACGTGAAGGTCATTATCTAATAGTGCTCAGACGCGTGAGGAATGTGTAGGTGTACATCCCTAAAAATGTATATAATAAGTTGGGCTGATTACGCCGTTACGTACTATCATATGGGTTTGTAAAAATAAGTATGAAAATTAAAATGTTGTCTGAGCCCGGATTTTGATTAGGCCTTCTTAAAACTTTATAGCTTCATCGTAACTGAGGTTGTTCATTTTGATAAATATATTAACTATCAGAAAATTGAGTTGTATTGAATTTTTGATTGATTATATATATATATATATATATATTTAATTTGTTCTGTAGATTTATAAAGATCACAGCGAAATCAAAAAGGTTGTGTGTTTCATATGATTCTCATGCTAAACAAATAACATTGGTATTATTTTAGTTTTTGGGGTATTACCATAATCAAATGGATCACTAACTTATCCATGGAATCCTTTGCTACGTCAAATTCTACGCTATCGATGAAACTCTGAACTTTTTTTATATATTTTTGTTAACTGTGGACATCCCAAAAACTATTTAGGCCTAAAGACTAATCCTATGAAATCCTACATCCGAGTATAGATTTGAAAATATTCCAAATTTAAAGCATGGTTAAGTGTTTAATGAGATTCGAGCCCAAACTCTCTCACTTAAGAGTTACTTTTGAACTCAAAACTTTCCCACTTAAAAGTTATCACTAGACCAAGACAACTTGGTTGATGATACTGAAAACTTTTCCTTGTGATTTGTCAAAACCTAGATTCTTTTTATCAAACATATATAATAGGTAATCTTATTTAAAATTACAATGATACTCAGAATTTTGCCCTTTAACTAACATGGTATCGCAAATCTATGAAATTGTTTTATTTTCTGTTTCTTAAAGTTTATTTGAAATTTTGGTTTTGAGGTTTTTAGGATGGCAAACATCATATCTTATATATAGATGTGAGATTTACATATTCGTATCCGATAATTTGGATTGGTTTATGCCATAAAAATTTTAATTAATAGTTTAAGCATAAAAATAAGCTGATCTTTTACTGCATTTCTTAAAAATTTAACTTCATTTCAACTTGAGGACAAATGGAGAGGAGTTTTTTTTTTCTCTCTTTCTCTTTTCACTCATCTCTATCTTTCAGAGAGCGAGAGCACTTTTTCTCCTCTTATGTTAATATTACGATCAGTATCGGAGTTTTTCTTCCGTTATAAACAGATAAATAATTTCTGGTTTTAATCTGGTAATAAGATTCCAACGAGTTTGGATTGTGTTTTACCCTAACTCCTCCGTGTTTTAGTCCTCTTGTAGATGAGGCGGTGTTTCAGTTCCGTCGATGCGTGGTACGAATCTACTTCTTAACCTCTGCACTACAAGAAAAATATTTATTGATAGTAGATTATAATAGCTCAGTTTTCATAACTGCTATTAAAGATGGTATGCTTTGAAGTGGATTACTATTTGATAGCATTTTAGTAATGCTAAACACAAAAATATGTATAGCGGGAAAAATTCACTTGGTGAGCTTTATTACACTTATCGAGCGCCTACACTTAGCCGAAAAATCATTTTTGTAACCAAAATATTTTGGTTTTGCCCCCTTTTCTTCCAATTTAACCATTTTCTAACGCTAAACCTAATTTTTTCCAAAAACTCTTATGCTTTTGTCAGTTTCTCTCTATATTCTTCTTCCTAGCCTCTCTCAAAATTTCCTAAGACTCTCTAGATCCAGAATCGGTACCGTACTCTCGACGTCCTCCATCTACAATCATCTTTGTTAACTCCGCTTAAAGGTTGCGACTTGCTGCACTGCTCCTCTGCCATAGCTGTGGCCACCACCGCCTCTTCCTTGCTCCTCCCTTCCATATCTCTCAACAACCTCTGCTCCTTCTTTAAAAATGCCTCCCCCTCTGCTTCTCCGACAAGAGCATCAGAAGATCTAGGGTTTCCCTGAGCGTCTCTGCTGGGTCTAAGAATACCTTCAAAATTCTGGGTTTTTAAATTACTGATAATGAAGATTTTGGTCTCGTCGCGACTCTATCTCTCTCGCCGAATCCCTCTCTCTGCTCACTATCTCTCGTTGACTCACTCTCTAGCCGCCTCTGTTTCTCTCTCGCTGCTTCACACCACCGCTCTCTCTTGCCGCTACAAGACCACAAATCCTCGTACTCAGGTATTTTTAGACCTTGGGTTTCTAGGGAAAGGATTAGATGGATTTTGGTTAGTTCTGATTTTTTTGTTTTCCTTAGTTCTGAGCATCTATTTTCGTGGGTATGCTTCTGACTTTGAGCCAGTATCACTTTGTCACTGAATCCTTCAACTCTTATCCGCAGGTGAAAAATCTTCTGCAGCAAATGGTGGGTTTTCTTACAGATATATATATATTTTTGTCTCATTAGGCCTGTGAATTGCAACTTCAAACAAGTAGATTCTGTTAATCTGGTCTTTTGTGTTTTTCCGCAAAACATGTTCCATAAAATGTCGGACTCCATTATTGCAAAGAATATCCTTACATCAATTTATGGTTTTACTTGAATGTTGCTTCGATTATCATATTTGAAGTGTTTCCAATAAAGAATAAGAACCATGATCTTTTTTTTCCGTCAAAAAACAACCATGATCTCTAATATTAGTTTCTTTCTGCCATTAAACTATATGAAATGACAATTCTCTAATGACATATTAGATGTAACGATGATCCCTGATAATTGTTTCTTTATGTTTAAATGTCTATGTTATAGATAGTATCACATGTGTCTATATTATGATCTTTAGTTAAGAGTTCCTCTTATACACATACTTCTTTGCTCTCGCTGATTTTCTTTTGTTTTCTAGATGGATTAACGCAACCGTTCTGGGCTCTCCCCTGGAGATGGTCAGTTCTTTCATAACTTTTCTCTGTAGGAATTCAATTTGATGATGTTTAGAATGATCACCGATTTGTGGTCATTTTGGAATAATAGGAAGTCTGTTTCTTCTTTGGGTTTGTTATGATTTATGGCTTCTCATTCTTCCTGCCTAACTATTGTTATTTGCAGTTATGTCCAAACTCATGAGCACAAGAACATCTCAGTTCCGGAGTTTACATGTGTCTCATCTGCTAAGGTTTAAGTCAATTAACTTTCTCATTGGTTTATCACTTATGAATGCTAGTTTGATGACTAGTCCATGGTCAGCTTCTATTCTTCTAACATGTATATTGTTTTCTTAATTCTTATAATCACTTATAAAACTTGTGAATTTTTGTTTTGATCTTCACGAAATCAATGTTAATTTGCTTTGTATGGTTGTGCAAGCTTTGATATGATTCTTTATCATAGTTTGCTCTCATCTCTAGAAGCTCCTAAAGGTTTTATGGTTTTTTTGGTGTTTTAGGTTCCTCCTCTGGGTAAAGGAGCTTTGTATATAAGGCCTCTGCTAATAGGGAGTTTTCTGATTTGTTCACTTGTATAAATGAAGTAAGTTTTGATTTTTTCAAAGAGTTGCATTTTGTTTGTTTGTTTTCAGAAGCCTGGATGCTTATTACTTGGTTTCCATAAGCTCTTTCGGTCTGCAATCAGTTCGATTCTGATTTTTCTTGTGTATTGGATTGGGTGATCTGGTGAAGATGCTTTTGAGACTGCAAAGAGTTGACGTTTCTTCTTCTCCTTAATCTCAGAGAATGTGCAATGGAAAGACTGATTTGAGTCTGTTATTTATTTTTTAATATTAAATTTATAGAGAGAGAATGTTTGGAGAGAGAGAGAAAAAATGAATTTATAATATAAAAAAAAATGATTTGACACTTGTCTGCTGGAGAGAGATAATAAAAAAGAAAAACCTATAAACTCTTGACACCTGTCGCCGAGAGACGTTTCTTCTGTCTCTAAATTTAGAGACGTTTCTATCCAAATATTTTGTTTTTGATTTAATTAAATCACCTAAAAATTTAAAAGACTCTATTTAAAGACTCCATTGCACATGCTCTCATTAGCTTTTGGTTTTAGTTCTTATTCCTTCTCTCTGTTCTTGAGAGTTTTTTAATTTTCTCAAATTTTTTTTCAGAAAAGAAGAATGGTTGCAATACTTAGACCACATTAAGTAAAACGAGAGACTTGAATCAGTTTCAGTTACATCTCATCATTACAGGTTTGATTTCTTGGTCCTTTACATGAATAATACTGTGTTTAACACTCTTAGGTCGATTATTATTTGCACAGTTCATCAAAAGCAGGTTTTGGTTACAATAAACTTTTCTCTAGAACAATTGGAACGTGTTTTGGATACAAGATCAAACCTGGTGAAGTTTTATATTGGACAAAAAACAGAAGAGGGCAACAACTGCTGCAAAAACCGGTTGCAAGATGATCACATCTTCTTGAGGTAATTTGTTCAGTTGGATTTGGTGCAATTCTGAAATTATGCCTTTGCTTGATGACTTTGGAGAATTACGTAATCACAGATTCCCAATACATCAATATGGTTTTGGTTTGTTGCAGTTACTATGTGTGTTTGTTGCTTGGAACAATGCAACTTATGGCATTGATTCTCTCCCAGGCTAGGCAAGCTCTTCTCACGCAAAGAATTGCTTCAGCACTTCAAGCAGCCATGACCACGTTTTGTAAGACTTGTTTTTAGTATGATGTTTGTCCTTGTGATGTTTTGTGTAAGACATGTTTGGATGTTTAATAAAAATAAGAGTGTTTTTAATGCAAACGCTGGTTTCATTTCATATAGTTTTGGAAAGCAGGTTTCTCTCAGTTTGAAAATAATTTTGTAAAACTACAGGTCGTAACCAAAAAAAAAACTAGAACACATTAAACAATAGCCCGGAAAAAATGTTATAAAACAGTATACTATAGCCCAGAAAAAGAGTTACAACACGTTATACCGTAGCCAAAAAAAAGGAGCTACAAGAGATTAGTCTATAGCAACAAAACCGTGCGACAAAAATCCATATTATAATATGCAAATAGTGCTACTAGATTACATAGAACAACGTCTAAAATGAGTTACTATATCGTAAATAACAATACAATTTTAACGCTATAATAGAAGTATATATTATTGTATAATCCGAAAATGCTATCGTATAGGGATTACCCTATTATAGTTCCGGAGATCACAGCGTTCATGAAAACGCTATCAAATCAATATAATAGCGCTAATCGTGAGCTAACAATGTACATTTTTCTTGTAGTGCTGGTATCATCCTCTCATCCTCTCTCAACTGAAAGATATGCTTCCCAAAGTCCCTATCAATCGCCTTAATGGCATAAGGGATAGGTCTTGAGTTAAAGATGAACGGCGATGGAATTTAAGAAGAAGCAAGTTTTCAATCACAATTATTCACCGGATCTTCAAAGAGGAGTAAAATTGGCGAAGAAACAGCGGTTTTACTGGAGGATGTAGTTCTGATTGGAGTGTTTTCCATGGATTATGCTCTTCAAATTTCGGTTTTCCGGCGAACTCGACGTCATCGACGGCGTCTTCTCACCCTCAACCGACATTCTCTCCTAAGACTTCCACGTGTTATACACGTGTGTTAAAATTATCAACCCTTATCTCTTGTGGTTTGGGTTATAATTGGGTTTAAATTTGTAAGTTTTGGGCTTTCAAAACTGCTGTAATTTGCTCATATATGGGCTTTCGTTATAAAACGAATAATTGACAAAAAAAAAACTTCATTTCAACTTTTTTATAGTTTTCAATATAAAATCTATGCCATATATATGTCTCTTTTAAAATTATTGATTATCTTTTGATATTTTAATATATGAAACATTCAATATAGATTCTTCAAATTAAATATGACACGTTGACATATGTCTCTATTATAACTATTAAATCTACATCGATTAATGTCTTAAAAAATCTACAACGATATATGCCGATAAATTTATTAATTTCTACACTTTCAATTTCACCCTTCTTATCATCTCCTTCTATGTCTCCCTCTCTTTTCGTTAAATTCTATTTGTCGTCCTTTCACTTTATCTTTCGCAGAAAATTGTTTGTTAATTAAATTAACTAGGGTCTTCTATTATACATGCCAACTAAAAAAAACTCATGTTTACATAAGCCATAATAATAATCTCCAAGGTCCCAACCATCATCATCATTTAACTCATTGTTACATAAGTTTCTCTTTTGATATTTTTATCATTAATAATAATATTTTTTCTTAGAAATATCTTGAGAGCTTCAACAACTCGGAATATGAATCTTACAAGCATCTATCATCTTACGAGCGTTTGGAGAAGTAACAAACAAACTATAGTCCGGATTTTTAATATAACCACATAGACATGGTTTCTGCTCCTTCAGACTGTCACAACAATTTTTAGTTGGTTCTCCTCCCATGCTTATTGCCGGTAAGCACGACAAGAGCTCCATCGGAACACACGATGGTGCCACTTCTCCGAAATCTCCAACTGCGGTTGCTTTGATCGGAAAAAGAGACGACATGGCGACTGTCACGAATGTGATGAGTATTAACGTCGTGAACTTCATATCGTCAAACCTTAGCTGCTTTTCTTTGCTTACAAATTTTCTTCAATCTTAAAAGTATTTTTTGAAGTTCTGGTGTTGTGGTTCTTAGGATTGGAGAATTCTTTTTATATTGATGTGAGTTTTTACATAATCGTAACAGATACTTCTGATTGGTCGTGCCTGGATAAGAAATTTTTACGCATTTTGGCTAGCCGACATTTGGCAACCATGCAGGAGAACGTGAAGGTCATTATCTAATAGTGCTCAGACGCATGAGGAATGTGTTAAGTGTACGTACATCCCTTGAAATGTATATAATATAAGTTGGGCTGATTATGCCGTTACGTAATATCAAATGGGTTTAACAAATAAGTATATAAATTAAAAAATGTTGTCTGAGCCCGGGTTTTGATTAGGCATTCTTAAAACTTTATAGCTTCACCGTAACTGAAACTGTTCATTTGGTAAAATATATTAACCTTTTATCAGAAAATTGAGTTGTATTGAATTTTTGATTGATTTAATATATATATATATATATTTTAAATTTGTTCTTGTAGATTTATAAAGATCTCAGCGAAATTAAAAAAGGTTGTGTGTTTCTTATGATTCTCATGCTAAACATATAACATTGGTATTATTTTAGTTTTTGGGGGTATTACCATAATCAAATGGATCACTAACTCATGCATAGAATCCTTCGCTACGTCAAATTCTACGCTAGCGATGATACTCAGAAGTTTGCCTTGTGATTTGTGAAAAACTAGATTCTTTTATCAAACAAACATATATAATGATTCTCAGAACTTTGCCCCTCAACTATAACATGGTCTCGCAACTCCATTTACAGGCAGAGAAGTAATGTTGAAGACGATATAATAATGTAGAGCATGATCACATATACGCCAACACTCAACAGTGCTAGCAAATATTATATTCTTAATAAAAATAAATTTGAAATGCATTCTAATGGTATTATATATGTAAAGTTAGTATTATGAATTTAGATTTTGGAACCATTCAAAGTATTTAAGTCGTTAATAAAATGAGCGTAAATTTTTATCCCATTAAAAATTTTGTTGCAATAAAAATATCATAATTATTATTAGCAATTAAAAAAAAACTATCATATTCTAAAAATGCATGGTGATGTCATATTTAATACAGGGTAAGTTGAATCACTAATATATTCATATTTACGCAAATATGTTACTAAATATTACATTTTCATACCGAAGTTACCATATAACTTGCGGTGTAAGTTACCTTCAAGCGAACTCGTGTGTGGTAAGACATTTTTATACTAAACTTACTACATAACTTGCGTTGTAAGTTATCTTCAAGAGAACTCGTGTGTGACAGTGTGAGGTGATACAGACTGTACAGTGGTACTCGAGTGTTTTACTCGTCATGGGTTTGAAGAAAATTTCTTACCAAAAAAATCAGATGAACAAAACGGAAACAAAACTGTAAAAATGTAAGTGATTTCAAGATATTTTTTGTTATCATGAAAAACTCCCAACCATCATCATAAACTCAATGCTCCATAATGATTTAGTTTTTATATTTTGTTATTATTGTTAATTTTTTATTCTTAGGAACATCTTGTGCGCTTCAACAACTAGGATAAGGAACATTACAAGCAGTGAAGACTTTGTGAGCGTTTGGAGAGGTAATATACATACTATAAGCAGGATTTTTAATGTAACCACACAGACAAGGCTTCTGTTCATTTAGTTTCCCGCAACAATCTACAGTTGGTGTTCCTCCTAATGTCACTGCTGGTAAGCATGGCGAGAGCTCTGTCGCAACACACTGTTGTGCCATGTGGCCCAGGCCCATGTCTCTTCCAGAACCTCCAACCGCGGTTGCTCTGATCGGTAGTGGAGACGACATGGCGCCTATCACGAGTGCGATGAACAATATTGTCATGAACTTCATCATGTCTTGAAACACTATACCTTCAATTTTTTATTTTCTTATTAAGCTTGGATTTGAGGTTTTCATGAGGGTATAGACTGTTATATATAGATAAGAAGTTTATAGATGTGGTCGTAACGGACAATTTTGATTAATATTATCTCGTTAAAGAAACGCTAATGCATTTGGCTCCTACATTTGGCTATCATGCAGAAGAACGTGAAGTTCATTTTTTTTTTTTTGAACCTTAGAACGTGAAGTTCATGATCCAAATAAAAAAACAAAAAGTGCCCACGCAAGTTTCGGGCGTGTGTAAGTTGCACAATAACACTAATTCACATATATATATATATAGATAATTCATATATATATATATACGTACACTGATTCCAACGAATTATATTTATTCTATTACCAACAAAATTTTTTTTTACGTACTTTAATGGACATAAGTCATATCCAGTTATCCACAAACGATACAACTAATCTTGTTATCCTTACAACCAAACAATGAGCGATTGTTAGTTCTCTTTATCCTACGCTATGCTAATTTAAATTTTCTGAAGAATCAAACTGTGGGTTTGGTATTGGCCTATTGGGTTTCTCGAATCAAACCCACCATTTTTTTATTATTGTTTTTTTATGGTTTTGAATTGCTAGACTTCGAAATTCTGAAATAAAATCAAACAAGTCTTAATTTTTATTGGATCTTCTTATATTTTCTCGCTGAAAAACGCTCTTTTTTTCTCTTCCATGATAGCTAAGACTTTTGGGTCTTATTAGAAGTATCAATCCCCTGTAGTTGTAGTACAAGGGTATCAATCCAAGCTTGGGGAGTCACTAGCCTATGATGCTTATTAACTTAAGTCAAGTTGTTCAAAAAAGGCTTTTGTTGTCTAAACTACTTAAGATGCAAGAAAGAACAAAAATAGAACAAGTTGTGAAATTTAAACTAAATAAAGATGCAAATAACAACAAATAAACTAAGCAGATGAATGGTTGATGATATGAAATGATGAAGCAGAGACTTTAGACAGGATAAAGGATTCAGGTGCTTCCAAGCTAAATTAGCGAGTTAATGAATCAAGATTATCAAGCAACTTCATTTAACATGAACACAAAGGTAAGTTAATCCTCTCATGAAGGTATTAACCTTCTAAACTGATCCTCTTTCATACCTAAATCCCTTTTGAGAAGCATGAATCAGTCAGGTTTAAGATCTGGTTCAATAAGTCATTTAAGAAGAACAAACTATCACTCTCATGATGAAAGACTCTTAAACCTCTAACCTATTGGTTCAGACATTTCTACAAACACTTTTGATGCGAGAACATGTCTTAGATCTGGACTGCATGTGATGTTCATGGATCCAGCTTAGAGATTTGATCGGTTAGAGAATAAAATATGCAAGGCTAGACCCCTAAACTCGCAAATCTACCATTGAAAGCACCCTAATCTACCTATCTAAAACCTCATAAGCGACTACTCACTAATCATGAAAAGCTCACTAGATCCTTTGCAAGATGTGAAGCTAGTCATGATTAGACGCTTTGATGATGATGATGAAAAGAAATGAAAGAGAACAAGATCTTTACGTGAAAACGAGATATCGAATTAGAATAAGCAAATTTCACAAAAGAGGCAAGTTCTTAAAGCTAAAAACAGATAAGAGATAAGATAAGATTAAAGATTCTTAGGTTTTTGGTCCTAAAAACTATTTATAGTGAAGGCTAAGTGTTGCGGGTCAGCCCGAAACAAACCGGGTACTGAACGCTCTTCTTGGGTCGTCGGGTGAGCACCTCGGTGTGTGAGAGAGTGAAGCCGAGGTCTTGATGTCGAGGTGTGCACGTGAGCAAAGATCAGGATGAAGATCTCATATGAAGAACACGTCAAGAACATGCATGAACCCTAGTCTTCAATCCATCTTCACATGCATTCTCTGAGTCAACTTGTTCTTGAATCTGGGTTGGTGACAAGGGACCTCGGCATGCATTGACGAGGGGCTTGGTAGTCGAGGGATCAAGGCAGATGAAGTCTGACATGCAATGCCGGGGTCTTGAAGCCGGGGTTTAGATCCGACACTTAGTCGTTTTCAACTTCGCTTCTGCAGCACGCATGCCTCGGCCTTGATATACCGAGGAGTTAGCACGAGGTCTGGTCCAAAGAGGTTCTGGGGACGAGCCTCGACTTAAGCAATGTCGAGGTAATGATGCCGAGGCTCGCAGAAATACTTAGCGTGTATCGCAACTCTTTAGGCTTGTACCGACCTGCTTGTCTCCCGGTTGCAATAACTTTTAGCACGCAACTCCAAATAACTTGAAACCAACTCCACGATCAAGATCACTCAATTCAGCTAAACATTTGGTGAAGAAACCATCGGAGCTTGGGAAGTGGAAGGCTCCCCGGATTTCTCATCTTTGCATCGCTTCAGAAGGGCAGAAAAACAGCTTTTAAACCGATGTCTATTCCGGAGATGATATCTTTTCGACCACAGCTCCAAATTGGGTGAACTCAGGTTTTCTGGAAAGAGAACTCAAAGATCTCAAATATTTATGAAGTCCCTGTAAACTGATTCGAGCTGGGAAGGCATTGTACCACGTAATCTTTGAAACTCATCGGATTGGCTCTTGAATGCATGCGAGACATGTGTGTCTCCCAGTGGCGATATCTCTCTACTCACTGCTCCAAATTCAGTGATTCCAACTTTTCTGGGATCTTAACTTGATTATCTCCAACTTTGATGAAGATCCCGTTAACTGATTCGGACCAGAGGATTCACCGGATTTGCAATCTTTGACGCGCGCAGGTGAAAATGGATTTTAGCCGAGAAATGCTTTCCGCAGTAAGCAAAATATCCGAGAAACGCGTACCGCGGTAAGCTTTTTAGCCAATAAAAATTCCCCGTCTCGGCATAAAAATTCACCCGATAGAATTTTCACCTGGTACTGATTTTTAGCCGATAAAAATCACCCGATGGCATTTTTAGTCGATAAACTGATCCAGCCGGTACATGCTTGTGCCGAAAAATTCCTTTAAGCGGTTTTCATCATTTTTAACCCTTTTCTTCACCATTTCAACTCCTGATCACACTTCTTGAACTCCAAATAGCCTCCAAAGCACCTGATAAAGTTCCAAACCATGCAAAACGTTTTGGGGCCTAATACAGACCCTAAAGCCTAATTTGATGCCTAAAGACCTAAAATGAATGAGAAAACGCATGATCTGGATTCTAAAATGCAGCCTAAATGATGAAAATTATAGAAATATCAACTCTCCCACACTAGTCTTTTGCTTGTCCTCAAGCAAAAAGAGCAAATGAGAGAAAGAAGTTGGATGCAACGGGAGTTCATATTCCTTATGGGAGAGAGATACAATCGCAAAGAGACTCAAATTCCAAGTTGCCAATTCCATGTGCAATGCAAGACTCTACTTTGATTTTCAAGATTCAACAAAGGATCTCCACAAACTCTTCTTATCACACGGCTCTTTGACATTCATTAAGCGTTTACCAAGTGAATATAATGATGCAAGTTCAAGCGAGTAATGCTCGGCTAAGGGTGAGGCTATGAGATGAAAATGATCTCATTCAAATGCAAATGCACAAGCAGGGTTCAAAGCAATCAAGGATCTCTCTATGAACGATCAAAGCTTCGGCAGAATGCTAAAGGTAAAGAGCAATGGGCGCATACAAAAGCAAGTCTCAGCTCACTTCCCTTACCCAAAGACACTCTAACTCACACACTCTCAGAATGAACCTCACAACTCTCTTTTCACTTGCTCTCATCTCTCAAAAAGGGTTTTATTTCTTTAAGACTCTCGGCTTGGGATCTTCTTTTCTCACTTAGCTCTTTCTTTACAACTTTAGACATCTAACCTCTCACTTTCTCTTTTTAAACACTTGAGCCGTTTTGGCTTCTTTTCTTTTCTCTCGGAGGTTAGACCTTTTTTTTTAGACAATCAGAGCTTTGTTTCTTTTCAAAAACACAAGATCCAAGACCGAACTCTCTTTCTTTTCAAAAACCCTCATTCCTCACGCTCTCATTTTTTTACACACTCTTTCTTTCCTCTCAAAGATGAATTCTCTCCAAAATCACTTAAGAAAACCTCTCCTTCTCACTCATTCACAGCCTAGACCTAATAGTTCCTTGACGTTGGAACTAAACACTCCTCGAGACTTGCTCTTGTCGCTCTAAACCTAACACGTTCTGCTAAGCTTCGATCCAAGGTGGCCTCACATTTCACACACGAAGTTCATTAGGCTTGAAAGAAAGATTGGTTCAGGGTGAGGAACTGATCCAAAAGGTGGAATCAGCTATTTGAGCTAAGGAAAAGAGCGGCAAAAAATAGGTTCTAGCTCAAATATGTGTAAATGTAACCACAAAACTCACTCAAACCATGCATCAAGAGATATTTACAAATCAAGTTCAGCAGTTCTCACTTATTAGAGCCGAGTTCAATTTCAAGTTTGCTTCTCAGATTCAAATCGTTTCAAGTCTAGCATGCAACAAGGAACCAACAAACATGGAAATCAAGTATTCAAAGCGATGATCTCTCAAGGAAAAACCTATCATTACTCCCATGCATTGATGCAATCCTATATGATGCAACTAGACTCGATCCTAAAATGTGAAATGCGACTAGAATGAATATTTTTTTGTGAAAATTTTATGATTTTTCATATGCACTAAACTATATGTGACTCAAGACTCAAAAGATCAAATAAGAACACAGAAAACAAGATCAGAAGACACAAAGCTCATCCCCCACACTTAAATAACACAGTCCCTTGTGTTATAAAAGCGTGTGAGAGAAGTAAAAACAAAAGGAAACTAATGCCAGATGATATAGACAGAATGCATATGTACAAGGGTTTGAAGTCTTTACCTCAGTCGCTGAGGTCTGATCCCACGTAGTACGAGGGATTTGATATGGAGCAGGATGGTGTAGGCTCCCTTGGTGGACTGCTCTCCGATGAGTCAGGCTGAAACGCCGTGGCCGGATCGATCCAGTCCTCTTTGCCTGGTGGAAACGCGAGATTACACGCATTTGAGCTCTCACCAACTTCTTCTTGTGTGACTGGTGCAGTTGAGGTGGCCGAGTTCTTATCAGGTGATGCAGGCGCCGTGAGCTGCTTTACTTTATTCTTTAACTGCCTCACACAATCCACCAGCTTGTGAATCGTCTTATCCTGCCACTTGCACCATTTTTGAAGACCATTGACCCTTGAGTACAGCTTCCTCGTGTGATACTCAGGTTCACCCCAAACATAAGGATCAAAGTGATATCGGCCTGCTCCCATTCTTCTTTCAGAGACTCTAGGTTCCTCGTTCTCACATCCATAACCTCTAGCTTCGTTCTGAGGCCTACTAGACTCGGCCTTCTCTTCTTTCATTCCCTTGCGCAATGGTGGATCGATGAAGGGGTTATACAGCTGATCCTTGAGCAGGTAGAATGAGACATTGCGTCTTTCTTGTAGCGTTGTGAGGGCTTGGTTGGGCAGGAGAACTTGTGTGCCATCTCTGTGTAACAGCATGAAGTTGTAAGCCCACCGGTTCCCTACCTTGCGTTCGAAGAAACCGCTTTTGCTCAGGTATTGCTCATCAATGAGGCTCGGCTTAGCCTTGGTATCAGGAAACACAAAGCCTCTTGCTCTTAAAATCTTTGTCACCACCCAACCGTTTTGAAGCCGCCTGATTCCTCTCTTTGTTCGATCACACCACACATTGTGTCGGTAAGTGAGCATTTGAATGGCAAAGAATGCGCCTAGAGAAGGTACATGTATCGGCCCTTCAAACTCCTTCTTGTTCTTCGTGTGAGAGATGAGTGGCCTCAGGCCAAGACCTAGCATTTCTAGCTCGTTCAAGTGAATGACCCCGGGGTTGTAGGTTGAGAAAAACATGCATGCCAAGACTCGGTTGGCGTATCTGATCGCCGGGTTTCTGATGCAGCTTGTTTTGCTCTTCCCTCCTACATACGGTCCAAAGGCAATGGTCTCCCAAAGTGCAGCGATATCTTCTTTTGGGTACACAAACTTCTCCAGGGAGCTTTCATTCTTTACAAAGCCAAAAATCTCATCCAGCTCCTTGAACCTCACTTTGTAGCTGACCCCATCCATTTCAAACTCAATGTGACCGAAACCTCTCCCATGTAAGCGCTTGGGATCTCTTTTGGGGTACATGAACACTTCCAAAGTGGCTAAGAACTGTTGAGTTATCCCTTTGTAAGCCACATCACTCATCTCGAAGAATGATGCCAAGCCCATGTTTTGGAAGATGAGCTTAACATCATCAAGAATCTCAAGCTTCCTCAGCAACTCAATATCAGGAAATCGACCTTGAGCCACCCTCACTGTGTTAAACTGGTCCAAGTATTCCCCAGTGGTTGGAAAATGGTCTCCTTCAGGCTCGGCTTTTGGTTTTTTCTTTGTTCCTCCATCACACTCGGCCTCATGCTCAGGTGCATCTTCTTTTTAAACCGTGGCCCCAACTTCTTCCTCATCAGGTTCCAAAGCCACTTGCTTTCCCTTCCTTTTTGACTCAGGCACAGGTGCAAGCGCGAGCGCAGTGTTCTTTGAGCGCTTTGCAGCTGGTTCACGGTTGGCTCCTTTGGTGCTCGCGGAGGATTTCTTGCTTGCTCCCTCCAGTTCTTGCTGAGGCCACACCCATTCCCTTGCTGGCTTTCCTCTGAAATTCCTTCCCTTGGGCTAAAGCGGCTGTCCTCTCAGTCATCTGCAAGAGAATTCCTCGAAGAAAAGAGTGAGCACCAAGTACATCGTTAAACTCAAGTGCAAGAGAACAAGCAAGAACAGAGCTTTCTCTTAGAACGAATGGTTCAATGGTTTCTCAGGCTCAAAGTGATCATATGGCGAGTCAATACAACCGTTAACACAGAGAAAAGCAAACAACTCAGTCGAGAAACCCATTTCACCATTAAAGTCGATTTAAAGTACAATTTCTCATGAATTTTAAAAACTCAAGAACAGACGATTTTCAGTGCAAGAACCAGTTTTTCATTTGTTGTCTATCCTGATGGAATTTCTAAAATTGTTCCCAAAGTTTTTAACAGCCTAAAAGAATCGATTCCACATTTTACAAACAATAATGCTCGCAAACAATCAATGGAAAAAGGTGAGTTCTTTGGAGTGCAAATACCTTTGGGAACACAGGACTCAAGCTCAGTGAAATGCGTATGCAGGATAGACAACACTCTAATGAGTCCAGAACACTTGAAATCGTGCGAAACTAATGAGAAATAAGAGAGTTATGCTCGTAAAATGCAGAGGAAAAGGTGAAGAAGACAAACTCTGCGTTTTGGCTCGGTATGGAGGCAGGTATGAGTTGGAGTCTCTTTTCCAGCTGGCGTTTGGACTGTTGTGGCACTGGTCCCCCCTTCTCCAAAGACTCCAGCCATTGACCGCGCTCAAAATTGCGTTGACCGCGCGTTTAAACCCATTTTGCCGCGCAAAGCTTTCAAATGGCCGCGGTGTGGATAAGACGAGGGCCGTACATGCTGATCTCATTTTCCTGGGTCAGATACAAGCGGCCTCGGTGTGTTCCACGCCAAGGGCACCAGACCGAGGGTGTAGAGCTCATGCTAACACAGAAATTTTCATGGCCCTCAAGTCTTTTCCATTGACCGCTTAAACCTTCTTCTTTGACTTAAGTGTTCCAAGTGTTCTTGCTTTTGCTCTTTCTCGCTACCAGGCACCTCGACATACTCCACTACGAGGGCATCATGTTGGGGGCACTTGTTTTGACAGAGAACACTTGGTATTTGGGGGAATAAAGGATTCAGCCGTGGTGTAAACAGGTCGCAGCCTCAGTTCGAGGTTTTAATCGTTTCTTTTGCACATTGACCCTCAGTATGTTTACACTGAGGTGTTTACACCGGGTTCTTCCCCCACACTTAGTAATTTTTCATCCTCCTTCTCTTTCTCACATGGACGAGGAGTTTAGCCGAGGTTCACAAGTATTTAAGCGGTAAAAGGTGACCAAGGCATGATTATGCCGAGGGTCGATAAGGAGGCTATAAAAACTTCTGTCTTAAAACACAAGGCTGTGTCTTTTACAAGCCTTATTGCATTCGTTTGGTCAAGATTCACACTTGGAACGCAGCTTAGACCTGAAACACTTAACAAACCCTTCAAAAAGCTTCAAACAAAAAGAAAAAGAAAGATCAAAATGAAATATATACAAGGATAAGCTTGGGGTGTCTCCCAAGAGATCTTTGTTTAATGTCTCTAAGTTTGACTTTACTTACCTTTTCAGGCAGCTTCGGGCTCAAGAAGAGGAACTGAGGTAGCTCCCTCTCTTGTTTCAGATACCAAGTAATGCTTGATCCTTTGACCGTTCACAACAAAACCGTGACCATCTTTACCCTCTAAGACAACAGCTCCGTATGATCTCACTTCAAGAACTCTAAACGGCCCGGACCACCTAGACTTTAGCTTTCCAGGGAATAGCTAAGTCTTGAGTTAAACAACAGCACCTGGTCCCCTTCTCTGAATTCTCTCTTGTGTATCTTTTTGTCGTGGAGCGCCTTTGTCTTTTCCTTATAGATTTTAGAGCTCCCAAAAGCGTCTAAACGGATCTCCTCAAGTTCATAAAGCTGTAGAACTCTCTTCTCCTGAGCCGTCTTGATGTCAAAGTTCAATAGCTTCACTGCCCACAAAGCCTTGTATTCTAACTCAACCGGTAAGTGACAGCTTTTTCCATATAGCAAGTTAAAGGGTGAGGTTCCAATGGGGGTCTTATAAGCGGTTCTGTAAGCCCACAAAGCATCATCAAGTTTCTTGCTCCAATCTTTCCTAGATGAGCTCACAGTTCTCTCCAAAATTTCCTTGATCTGACGGTTTGAGACCTCCACTTGACCGTTTTTTTGTGGGTGATAAGGGCTGGCCACCTTGTGCTTTACACCGTGCTTCTTTAACAGACTCTCAAGGGTCTTACTGATGAAATGGCTGCCCCCATCACTGATCACTACCTTAGGAACTCCAAATCTTGGGAAAATGGTGCTTTTAAAGAGCTTGACCACCACTTTAGAGTCATTGGTTGGAGATGCAACCGCTTCTACCCATTTGGACACATAGTCCACGGCAACAAGTATGTATTGATTCCCGTATGAGCTCACAAAAGGACCCATAAAGTCGATGCCCCAACAATCGAAGACTTCTACTTCAAAAATCGGGTTCTGAGGTATTTCACTCCTTTTGGATATGTTACCGTGCCTCTGACATGACTCACACCTTGAGACAACATTCTGAGCGTCTTTAAACATAGTCGGCCACCAAAACCCACTTTGTAGAACCTTGTCCACCGTCTTGAAAGCCCCTAAGTCCCCACCATATGCAGAACCATGACATTCTTGTAACACAGGGTGAATCTCCTCTTCAGCTAGGCACCGCCTATAAAGATGGTCCTTGTTAAGCACATATAAATACGGCTCATCCCAATGATACCTCACCACATCTCTAAAGAACTTTTTCCTCTGATAGGAATCCAACTCTGCTGGCTCTAAACCATGGGAGACTTCTTTCTCTGATCGTGTTGGCCTCCTCTACCTCCAAGTAAGACTTGACTAACATAAGGTGCTCTTCGGGTAAAGCATCATCTAGAGGCACTTTTGATTCAACTCTTAACCTTGAGAGATGGTCGGCAGCTCCATTCTCGATTTCCTTTTTGTCTTGCACCTTGATAACACCGTATTTTGACAACTTTTATGGATCGTTTTGAAATACCTTTTCTATGTTTTTAACTGCTTTTAAGTATTTTTGTTACGTTTTTCTAGTATTTTTAGTTCTAAGACTCTTTTCAGGTAACTTAGGGAAAAGCTTAACAAAATGGATAGAAGACCAGATTTTAGCTCAGAGTCAAACCGTCAGAAGTTCACCCCCGATTGAAGGCCTTCTCACTGTCTGATCCAGCTAAAATTTGGAGATCTTAAAGATGGAAGTATCAGCTTTCCAGCACACTTTACAGCTTGGCAATCCAACGGTTCAATCAAAAGATACGTGAAGAGCAAGATGTCCCGTAAACCAGCCGGCAAGCGTTTCCACCCGCGGCCAACAGGCTATTCCCCGCGGTCACAACCATCCCGACCGCGGCCAGCCACCCATTCCCCGCGGCCACGCACTTCCCGACCGCGGCCAGCTAACTCCGACTTTGAAGGCCCATTTATGAAGTCCGTATCATTTTCCCAGCCTCAATTCCGGAACCCTAGACACCAGAGAGTATTGGAGACTATAAATACATATCCTTTAGGTCGTTTTTACAGGGAGAAGAAGAGAGACAAAATACTTTACAGAAATTTTACTTTAAGCTTTGTTTTTAGGTTTTAGGGAGAGAGAGATCTATCTCTTGAACCCTTGTTCTTTCTTTTTCAATTTCGGTTTCTGTACTACTTTTTAATACTATGTTTTTGATTTCGTTTATCATGTCTGAATAGTTTTATTGTTGGGTCTAAGGGATTTTCAATGGGGATACTTATGTTCGGTGAGGATTCCATTGGCTATTGAGCCGAATCTTAGAACTTTTTCTTCTGAATTCGTTTTTACTGCATGAGAGTAGCGTCATGAATTACAATCTGATCCAGATGCTTGGTGACACGAAAGTGTTCATCCGGTGTCAGATCTAGTTTGGGAGAGCAAAACAAACATAGGAGTGGAAACCTACCAATGGGCGATTTGTGAATGCTGACGAGTCTTAAACATAATGCACCTCTTCTTTTCCAGGGCCAGAGTGGAAACCTACTGGTCAGGGTTAAGAGAGATAGTTGTCTATGATCACGACAGTGGCGTATTCATACGTCCGTGACTCCAGTTCGAAAAGTTTAAGCTAGGATCTTATCAATTTTACTCTCTAGCAATGTTTTGAATCGTTCATACCCCTGAGAAAACTTCCCTGAACCCAACGCTTTCTTTCTTATAGATTTACACCGATTTTATTTAAGCTTTAGTTTATTTTCTTTACTCTTTCAATCGATTTTCACTTAGCAATTAGGTTTAGCCATTTTTTTCGTTTTTACTCGTTTTCGTTAAATTTAGTTATTAGGTCATTTTAATTCCCGTAGTTTCTCTTTAAGATTCGTTTTTACATTTTAAACACACCACCAAAACCCTCACAAAACTCGCCTGGTTATAGACTTCCTTACTTTATATTTCTTTCGAAGGCTTTTGCAGGAAAGATCCTCCTTCTCTGTGGATTCGATCCCTAAGTACTACAATCGATCAGCTGTGCACTTGCGGCTATTGATTTCATTTAGTGTAATACTTGACAACCCTCGACACACACCACATCAAGTTTTTGGCGCCGTTGCCGGGGAAGACACGCGTTTTCTTTTTTGCAAAACCCTAAAAAAGGTTGTTAAATCGACTCTAGAACCCCTTTTTCTGCATATTTCCATTTTTCGGTTAGTTTGTTTCCATTTCAGAAAATATGGATCCTATAAATCGAAATCCCTACTATGAGGGAGGTTTCTACAACACTCCTCAAGCCACCAGATGCAGAGAAGAACACCAAGCCCGAGATCTTAGTTACATGGATCGATACAGCCAGCCAAATCATCCATACCACCGGCGCAGAGAGCCTGTTCGACGCCGGGAAGATCCTTATGGTCCTCCTCCGACCTACTTTGAGCCACACGCCTATAATCCTCCACCGCAGAACCTTAATCAGCAAGAGGACAACTTGAGGATCAGCAGACATTTGGGACGCCTCGAAGGAATGATAAACCAGTTCCTTGATCAGCAGGTTCTTACCGAAAACACCTTGCTCAAGAGAATTGATTCAATCTCTGAAGAGTTCAATAGAAAATTCGATGATCTGGCCAATCATGTTCGAGTTCTGGAAGAACAAACCCACAAGGATCCACAAACACTAGCTGGGATGATCCACTAAGTCGCAACAGAGCAGACAAGACAAGGGTATGACATCATACAAAACTCAAGCGATATTGTCGAATCGAAGCAGGAGATTAAAGAAGTCAGAGAATCCGCCTCTTGGTATAGAGAGACGACAGATGAAGAGTTGCAGGAGATCGAGCACAGACTGAACAAACTCGAGCTCAAGACACGGGAAATTGATGCAAGAATGGAAAAGATGCCCAACATTGAGCAAATTGTGAAATTTTCTAAGAAATCTCCCAAAGATCCTGATGAAGATGCACAAAAACGCCCTGGTGTGAGTTCATATGATGCTGGTCTACCAAATAAAGAAGCTGGAGAAGTTCGTATCTAGTACAAGAAGGAAGAAGCGGACTATGAGCAAATCATATCCGGAGCCGCGGGTTTGACCGTTCCGACCGCGGCCAAGGCTCCTTTTCCCGCGGTCGCGATGCCTCTGACCGCGGGGATTGGTCGTTCAGATTCACCTCTGGGATTTGAAAGGAAAATAATACATCTTTTGTCCCAACTCCAACCTCCAGCACCTAAAAAAGCAACTCAGGAAGAAGAAAACCAAGTTTCAGATGAAGAAACGGATTGGCAGGAATCATTACCTTGTATGATGGCAAAGGAATATGTTGAAGATTCAGCTGGCTCTTCAATCCAAAAAGACCCGATATGCAGCAAGATAAAGATGCCATACATCGATTCAATCATTGAATACGACGCTGCAGCCTTCTTTTGTGAGTCCTATTCTGCGTTTCAAACACCAGCCAACACCTACAGAGAAAGGCAAGTTCGAACTCTCCATAAGGTCAAGACTACAGGTCAGTTTCTCATCTCTTGTTCTATTTAAGGAGAAATGTTTAAAAACGTGCTTTGTGATTCTGGAGCTTGTCTTAACATGATGTCCAAGGCAATTGCTTTGAGACTTGGTATTAAGCACCTGCGCAGAACTAAAGCAAAGATTAGTCTAGCTGATGATTCCAATGCAACACCTCAAGGAATAGCTCATGAAATTCCTTTGAGAATAGGAGATTGCATCGTGCCTGTTGACTTCTACAATGTCAAAACGAGAGACGCAACACATCCAGTGATTCTCGGATGGTCTTTTCTAGCAAATTCCGGAGCTATAATGGACTGGCCAAACCGGAGGATTTCGTTTGATAATATCGACAAAGATGTCTTCACAGAAGTTGTCCCATACAACAGCAAAGCAGGAAAATGTTCTGCAACAGAAGAGTTTGAAGAAGAACTTTGGAGTGACGAAGAACCTGCTAGGCAAAGCAAGGAGATGTCGAAAAAGACTTGTCTCAGGACAAGGTCTTCTTCATTGGACTAAGCCACGTCCAACACCAAAAGTCGAGCTAAACAACTTAAAACAGAAGCGCTTAATGGGAGGCAACCCATTTAGGTATTGTTTTCTTTAGGATTTTTCTTTCTTTTTCTTTTGATCTTTTTCTTTTTCTTAGTTTCAGGTGTTTCTTATAAAACAAAAAAGCCAAAAAAAAAATATAAAAAAACAGAAAAAAAAACAAAAAGAAGGATGGTCCCTGACTGCTCGGCCCAGCAGGAACCAAGGAGAAGCAGGAACATGCCGCGATATAAGCCCCCGCGGTCGCAGATGTTCTGACCGCGGGAAACACATGGTCGACCGCGGCCGAAGGCCACTTCACCGCGGTCGCGTGACCTCTGACCGCGGCAAATGGTCGTTGAGACGAAACCCGACCCAAACCACCCACTTCACCTCATTCCACCTCACCAATCCCCGTTCCACCTCATTCATCACTTCCCACCACCTTCATCACCACCTATCACCTTCCCAAACCTCTTCGAATGAATCCGGTCCATCTCCACCAGCATCCCGGATCCAGGTAAGTTCTCTTTGGCCTTACCAATTCGATTATCTATGCATTTTTGTTATCCAATCTCGACTTGTTTCACACTGAGGACAGTGTGATTTAAGTCTGGGGGAGGATTTCATCCCTTTCTAACCACTTTTCTTTTATGAGTCTTGCATTATCTACACTTTTTGCATTTTCCTTAAAGTTTTTTAAAATTGGTTTTCAAAACAAAATACGTTTTAAAGGAAATAGTGAACATGAATCAATGATAGTTGACTGTATGCTTTTAGACTGTTCCTAGTGACATGCTCATTCATGATTTAGGACTAGACTAGGCGGTAGCTAAGCACATTTGAAACGAAGTACCCCAAAGGAATTTGAATGATTTCGATTTAGATGAAGGAATACACTAGCTCTGTTTTATTTGGACTTAATTTGGACTTAATTTGGACTTAATTTTCTCATTGAAACATTAGACCAGGGAAACGAGTCATACATTCAGGACTCCTTTATCCTTTTTACCACTCTCTGTTGATCATGAATGGCTAGTTCATCTTTAGCTAGTTCCCCACCTTAACCAATCCTCTTTCAAACCACATGCACTCTTGTATTCTATTGTCTTATATGCAGATAAGTGCAAAAACGTTGGAGAGAAAGAGGAACGACGCAGTTTTCAGTTACCAAAGACAGATACCTGCGATTTGCCGGAAAAGTTCCCGGAAGAATTCAACACAAGAGAAAGCTCAATTTGCCTTAGAAAAATCTCAAATTTTGGTACAATCTCGTCCTATAGTTTCTCTCTCTTTAAAAGGCATTTTCGTTTATCAAAAAAAAAAACAAAATCCGAAAATAAGAAAAGAAAGAAAATAAAAGCCTTAGAGAGTCTAGAGAGGTCGAATCTTAAGTTCCAAGGCAACTGGAGTTTAGTTTCATGGAGTTTTGGAGACCATTTTCTGATTCCCGGAAAGAATCTAAGTCTGGGGGAATAGCTGTTTACAACAAAGGAGGAAGGATTATGCAACAACATTTGGCAAGAAGAAGTGACTGAAAATTGCGGTCCTCAACAGGTCCTTATCTCTCTTGTGGTTTTGCATATTATCTTGCATCCTCCAGATTCATCAGGTAACCTGAAACACTTTAACTCCACCACTTAAACAGCCCTTTAATGCCAACACCGTCTACTCTGGATGATGTCTTTAATGATAACTCACTATTGAACTTAATGAATGTAGAGAGCTAGTTGACTGGAATCAAGATTTAGATTGTTTAAGTTTTGCATGACGGAAAAAGTGGACTAGTATCTTTTGTGTATTGGTGAGAATTTTCTAGACTAAGTTGTGGATTGATGCACGATCTTTGGTCCTAGTTTAGGAGTTCATGTCTCTGAGATTTGTGCATTCCCTATTTTTTTTTGTTTTCACTTAACCAGTTTAGACTTTTGCTTTGTTTGAGGACAAACACAGGTTTAAGTCTGGGGGAGTTGATAACACCGTATTTTGACCACTTTTATGGATCGTTTTGAAATACTTTTTCAATGTTTTTAATTGCTTGTAAGTACTTTTATCACGTTTTTCTAGTATTTGTAGTTCCAAGACTCTTTTCAGGTAACTTAGGGAAAAACTTAACAAAATGGATAGAAGACCAGATTTTAGCTCAGAGTCAAACCGTCAGAAGTTCACCCCCAATTGAAGGCCTTCTCACCGTCTGATCCAACTCAAATTTTGAGATCTTAAAGATGGAAGTATCAGCTTTCCAGCCCACTTTACAGCTTGGCAATCTAACGGTTCAATCAAAAGATACGCGAAGAGCAAGATGTCCCGTAAACCAGCCGGCAAGCGTTTCCACCTGCGGCCAACAGGCCATTCCCTGCGGTCACAACCATCCCGACCGCGGCCAGCCACCCATTCCCCGCGGTCACGCACTTCCCGACTGCGGCCAGCTAACTCCGACTTTGAAGGCCCATTTCTGAAGCCCATATCATTTTCCCAGCCTCAATTCTGGAACCCTAGACACCAGAGAGTATTGGAGACTATAAATACATATCATTTAGGTCATTTTTACAGGGAGAAGAAGAGAGACAAAATACTTTACAGAAATTTTACTTTAAGCTTTGTTTTTAGGTTTTAGGGAGAGAGAGATCTATCTCTTGAACCCTTGTTCTTTCTTTTTCAATTTCGGTTTCTGTACTACTTTTTAATACTATGTTTTTGATTTCGTTTATCATGTCTGAATAGTTTTATTGTTGGGTCTAAGGGATTTTCGATGGGGATACTTATGTTCGGTGAGGATTCCATTGGCTATTGAGCCGAATCTTAGAACTTTTTCTTCTGAATTCGTTTTTACTGCATGAGAGTAGCGTCATGAACTACAATCTGATCCAGATGCTTGGTGACACAAAAGTGTTCATCCGGTGTCAGATCTAGTTTGGGAGAGCAAAACAAACATAGGAGTGGAAACCTACCAATGGGCGATTTGTGAATGCTGACGAGTCTTAAACATAATGCACCTTTTCTTTTCTAGGGCCAGAGTGGAAACCTACTGGTCAGGGTTAAGAGAGATAGTTGTCTATGATCACGACAGTGGCGTATTCATACGTCCGTGACTCCAGTTCGAAAAGTTTACGCTAGGATCTTATCAATTTTACTCTCTAGCAATGTTTTGAATCATTCATACCCCTGAGAAAACTTCCCTGAACCCCAGCGCTTTCTTTCTTATAGATTTACACCGATTTTTATTCAAGCTTTAGTTTATTATCTTTACTCTTTCAATCAATTTTCACCTAGCAATTAGGTTTAGCCGTTTTTCTCGTTTTTACTCGTTTTCGTTAAGTTTAGTTATTAGGTCATTTTAATTCCCGTAGTTTCTCTTTAAGATTCGTTTTTACGTTTTAAGCACACCACCAAAACCCTCACAAAACTCGCCTGGTTCTAGACTTCCTTACTTTATATTTCTTTCGAAGGCTTTTGCCGGAAAGATCCTCCTTCTCTGTGGATTCGATCCCTAAGTTCTACAATCGATCAGCTGTGCACTTTCGGCTATTGATTTCATTTAGGGTAAAACTTGACAACCCTCGACACACACCACATCACACCTCCATATCAAATTCTTGTAACAAGAGAACCCATCTGAGAAGCCTCGGCTTAGCATCTTTCTTTGTCATGAGGTACCTCAAAGCCGCGTGATCTGTATAGACTATGACCTTTGATCCCACAAGGTAGCTCCTGAATTGATCAAACGCAAATACAATGGCCAGCATTTCTTTCTCAGTAGTTCCGTACTTCTCTTGAGCCGAGTCCAATTTGGGGCTTGCGTAATAGATCACATGAAACTTTTTATCCTTTTTCTGCCCCAAGATAGCTCCCACGGCATAGTCTGATGCATCTGTCATGACCTCAAACGGCAAAGACCAGTCAGAAGCTTGAACAATCGGTGCACTCACCAGAGCCTCTACTTCTTTGCAAAGAAGCCTTGTCAATGGCCGGGCTATCTTTGAGAAGTCCTTGATGAACCTCCTGTAGAAGCCAGCGTGCCCCAAGAAGCTTCTTATACCCTTGACTGAACTTGGAGGCTGTAGATTCACCATGACCTTTATCTTTGCCTTATCCACTTCTATATCCTTCTCCGAGACCTTGTGACCCAACATGATGCCCTCTTGAACCATGAAGTGATACTTTTCCCAATTCAAGACAAGCCTGTGATACTCACATCGCTTTAAAACCTGAGACAAGTTAGAAAGACAATCGGAGAAAGAGGAGCCATAGACGGAAAAGTCGACAATAAACACCTCCATTTTCTCTTCAATGAGATCAGAGAAGATGTGCATCATGCACCTTTAAAAGGTCGCAGGTGCATTACAAAGGCCAAAGGGCATGCGTCTATATGCATAAGTGCCATAAGGGCATGTAAATGTAGTTTTCTCTTGGTCTCGGGGATCTATGGGAATTTGAAAGAAACCCGAGTACCCATCAAGAAAAGAAAAGTAAGGATGGTTAGATAGCCTCTCAAGCATTTGATCAATGAATGGCAATGGGAAATGGTCTTTTCTAGATGCAGAATTCAGTTTTCAACAGTCTGTGCACATACGGTAACCGGTTATTGTTCTTTGGGCTATCAGCTCATCCTTTTCATTCTTTACCACTGTGATACCACCTTTCTTAGGGACCACGTGAACAGGAGATACCCATATTGAGTCAGAAATTAGGTATATTATCCCTGCCTCAAGAAGCTTGAGTATCTCCTTCTTAACCACCTCCTTAAGGTTCGGGTTAAGACGTCTTTGATGCTCAATAGAAGACATAGTCTGGTCCTCTAGGTCGATCATGTGGGTACATATGTCAGGAGAGATGCCTCTAATATCGGCCAAAGAATACCATATTGCTCTCCTGAACTTTCTAAGCTCGCTAAGCAATGCACTCTCTTCATGATCTAACAAGTTATCATTGATGATTATGGGATATGAAGAGTTTGAGCTTAAGAAAGCGTACCTAAGCCCTGTTGGTAGAGGCCTGAGCTCAACAGGGGGTGCATCAGCCTCGTTCCAATCAGCATCAAAGCTGCATTTCTTCAGAACAGCTCCCTTGGCATTTTCTTTCTTGCACGGTTCACCACTGCCCTCGGCATAAGATTTCGCGGCCATGATACCCCGAGGTGTCTCCCCAACAGTCTTGGACCCTCTGATGTCCAAAGTACCGAGGCCACTCTTCCTGAACTCCAATAACCTCGTCTCAGCTTCAAGTTCTCTCGGCTGATCCAAGAGACGCTTGTACACCTCGCTTTCTTCATTCAAGAACCCGTGCTCGCTTTGTTCCCGTGTCAAGACCACTTGTAACGGGTCTTCTGCGTTTAACTCTTCAAGGAGCTCATCAACTAGCTCCTCCATGGTTTCAATATAGAAAACTTGACCTCCAATGGTCGGTTTCTGATAACTAAGATTTTTCAGGTCTTAGATGGGTTATCAATCCCCTTGTCAAAGTAGTATAGGGGTGTCAATCCATATGTGTGGTAGTTAGGCACTAGTTTATGTGATAAGTTCTTAAGTCAAGTGATCAAAGACAGGTTTTTGATAACTAGTAACAAATGAAATCATAAACAAGAAACAAACAAGCAATGATAAGGAAGTAGTTAAAGCAAACTCAACAAGATGATGGTGATAATAAAGATGATAAAAGCTAAACCTCTAGATGTGATCATTGATTAGGGTGCTGTAGATATTAATTCATGATGCTAAGAACAATAATGCAATGCAAGTTACTCTTTAGTCTAGACTTCAAAAGCATATTAATTCATTCCCATGACAATAATCCCTTTGCTAATCACTTAATCAAGTCTAACAACCATTAGATATAATCAAGCAATCAACAAGGATAATGCATCAAGCCTAATAAGTGACCAAACAATCTCTCAACCAAGAAGACTGAATCTTACACAGAAAGACATAGCAAGCAATCACATGATCTCAAACATTTCAACTTAGAACTCTAATCTAGACTAATCCTCTCATGAAGGCATTAATCTCTACACTAATCCACTTTCAAACCAAATTCCCATTTGTGAAATATGAACTAATGAGCATTAAGAAACAGTTCTAATATGTCATTTATGCAATTAACAAACATTCCCATGGCATTAATGCATAAACCCTTAGTTAGCTTTCATTCAGGCATTTCATCAAACACTGTGGGTGGAGATTTGCCTAAGCTCTAGACCAGAGTGATGTGCAAAGATCTAGCATTAGGAACAGCTAACTAAGGAAATGAAATGAGAATCTAGACCCCAAACATCATAAATCAAACATCTAAGCACCCTAATCTACACACCTAGAAGTTTAAAAAAGAGACTACTCACTAATCATGATGAACACACCATTACCTTTGCAAGAGGTGATGTTGATCATGATTAGAAGTTAAGATGAGATATTGCAATGATAAGAAACAGCTTTTAGATGATTAAATTTGCAAGATATCTCTTAATCAAAAACGTTTTTACACTGAAAAAGAAAGAAAACAAGAGAGAAAACTAAGAGAGAAGATAAGATGTTTAGGGTTTTCTCCAAAAAGCTATATATACTAAGTGCTAATGGACCGGGTCAGCCCAGGACAAACTGGGTACTGACCCGGCTCAGTTGGGTCTAGTGGCTGGTGTGCGACATGGTCAGGTGCTTCCCAAGTCGCAGGCCCAAGTCGCACAGCTATAGAAGCAGCCTTGTGCGCCATAAATCCCTCAGCCTCAGCCGCATGCCTATCTAGGTGTAAACAGCAAATGTTTGTGCTGCTCAGGCTTCCTTCTCTTCAACTCGCACAACCAGGACGCATTATGGAGATAATATGTGTGCGAGATGGTCACTTCCTTGCCCAAGTCGCATGCCCAAGTCGGTGTAATTTGCGAACACATGTGCTACATGGTTCCACTTCATGTCCAACTCGCAGGTCTATCTCGCACAGCATTGTGGACTTACTCAAATTTGATTCTGGAAGTCTCTACCTTGCTCAGAGTCTCCTTACACTCATCTCTAAAGTCTCAACTTGTTTCCAGAACGTTGAACACTCATGGGTGCGAGTTAATCAAGTCGCAGTACCGTATCGCACAACCTAAGCCTTCTCGGACCACTATTCATTGAGGGAAGAGTAACTTCCAGGATATGGCTCCAAATGGCATTATTTTAACTGAATTGGAAAGAAAACTCAAATATCTCAAACTTTGGTAAAGGGTTTGGGTTCGGGTGACGTCTGAAAGGGCTCCGTTCCACCGGTTCTTTGAGGCGCATCGCATAAGACCTGATCGGGCCGCGAGACATGTGTTCCTTCCGATGGCGATAACTCCCAGTTCACAGCTCCAAATCGTCTGATACCAAGTGTTACGGAAACTAGACTCATTCTTCTTGATTCTTGATGAAGACACCGGAGGTTGAATCTCATTGCAAGTCCTTCGTCCCACGCGATCAAAGTGAGGTTTTTGTCTGCACCCAACCATCTGTCCGAGTTGCTGTACACAGGTGAGGGTTCCTCCATGATCCCAGCTCCAAATTGCTCCCAAAAGTCTCCAAATGACCTGAGAACACTCCAGAAATGCAGGACACTCTAGGACCTAATGGAATTCCTAACTAAAGACAAAAGCAAAGACAAATATATGTAAAACTACCTAAATGTATGCATGAGACTCAATATTTGGACAAAAATGCAATCCTCAACATGACAAAATATGAGTATATCAGTTTCTTCATCATTTCCTTCACAACTTAATGGTTTCAGAACCGATGTGCAGCTCGATCATGCCTCTTCTCACGTCGATGATCACTCCTGCTGTTGCCAAGAAGGGTCTCCCCAAGATGATGGGATCAACAGATTCCTCATCGATCTCTAGAACTATGAAATCTCTGGAGATCTCTATCTCACCGATTCTAAAAGGTAGATCCTCAAGTAAGCCAATCGGTAATCTCACTGATCTGTCAGCCAAAACAAGGGAGATCTTTGCCGGTTTGTATAGTTCCCCTTGGAAGATTCTTCTCCCATTGATGTGCTTTATCACCGAGACTGAATGGGAACAAGCGGAGCTTGAAGCTGTCTACTGATACCCTGTTTATTTTTGTTAGGTCGCAAACTCGATCAAATTGATCTAGGTGCTCTAAAGGATCCTCCATGCGCAAACCGTGAAACTTGGAGTTCTACACCATATTGAGCAGGGAAGCTTTAACTTCAAAGTTGTTGTTTTGCACAGGTGGTGCTTGGATCCCGGCTCTATATTGATGTGCATTAGCTCGGTCGTTTTCTTCAACAAAGACCGGTGGAGGTTGCCTTTGAGCTGATGGCGGAGGATGAGGAACGTGCTGTGCTTGCTGCTCATTTCGGTTAGCCTGTTGCTGGTTTTGTCGAGCCTGCCTCTCATTACGCTGAGCCTGTTGCTGATTTACATAGGCCTGCTGTTCGTTCCTCTCGGCCTGCGCTAGGTTTACATGAGCCTGGTACTCGGCTTCTTGAGCCTGTTGCTCAATCTGTTGCTGTTCTGCCATGCCTAACCGTTCAAGGTGTGCTGCTCTCTCTCTCGTGCCCTCCTTTCTAGCCAGTTGATGTTGTTATCGTAAGGAATAGGCGGTTCAGAGCTGCGAGATCTGGTACTCATACACCTGAAAGCAAAACCAGAACTTGCAAAGTAATCAGTGAAACAAAAAAGATAAAGACTTGATCTCAAGAACAAGCAAGAAACTAATGCTCCCACAAGTTGGCAACGACATCAATTGATAGCTAAGACTTTTGGGTCTTATTAGAGGTATCAATCCCCTGTTGTTATAGTACAAGGGTATCAATCCAAGCTTGGGGAGTCACTAGCCTATGATGCTTAGAGCATGTCCATCAGGGGTTCTTCAAGAGTTCATGGCACAGGTTTTAAGACGAAATTCAATAAAATAATAATTTTAAAGGTAGAGGTTCATGGCCCAGGTTCTTTCCGACGAACCTGAAGAACCCAGGTTCATCCAGGTTCATCACGTGGAGCATCCTGATCATGAAGAGCTCACTAGATCCTTTGCAAGATGTGAAGCTAGTCATGATTAGAAGCTTTGATGATGATGATGAAAAGAAATGAAAGAGAACAAGATCTTTACGTGAAAATGAGATATCGGATTAGAAGAAGCAAGTTTCACAAAAGAGGCAAGTTCTCAAAGCTAAAAACAGATAAGAGATAAGATAAGATAAAAGATCCTTAGGTTTTTGGTCCTTAAACCTATTTATAGTGAAGGCTAAGTGTTGCGGGTCAGCCCGGAACAAACCGGGGACTGAACGCTCTTCTTGGGTCATCGGGTGAGCACCTCGATGTGTGAGAGATTGAAGCCGAGGTCTTGATGTCGAGGTGTGCTCGTGAGCAAAGATCAGGATGAAGATCTCATGAAGAACACGTCAAGAACATGCATGAACCCTAGTCTTCAATCCATCTTCACATGCATTCTCTGAGTCAACTTGTTCTTGAATCTGGGTTGGTGACAAGGAACCTCGGCATGCATTGCCAAGGGGCTTGGTAGTCGAGGGATCAAGGCAGATGAAGTCCGACATGCAATGCCGGGGTCTTGAAGCCAGGGTTTAGATCCGACACTTAGTTGTTTTCAGCTTCGCTTCTTCAGCACGCATGCCTCGGCCTTGATATACCGAGGTGTTAGCACGAGGTCTGGTCCAAAGAGGTTCTGGGGACGAGCCTCAACTTAAGCAATGTTGAGGTAATGATGCCGAGGCTCGCAGAAACACTTAGCGCGTATCTTAACTCTTTAGGCTTGTACCGATCTGCTTGTCTCCCGGTTGCAATAACTTTTAGCACACAACTCCAAATGACTTGAAACCAAATCCAAGATTAATATCACTCATTCAGTTCAACCTTTGGTGAAGAAACCATCAGAGCTTGGGAAGTGGAAGGCTCCCCGGATTGCTCATCTTTGCATCGCTTCGAAACGGCAGAAAAACAGCTTTTACACCGATGTCTATTCCGGAGACGATATCTTTCAGACCACAGCTCCAAATTGAGTGACCTCAGGTGTTATGGAAATAGCACTCAAAGATCTCAAATATTTATGAAGGCTCTGTAAACTGATTCGATTTGGGAAGGCATCTTCCCACGTATTCTTTGAAACTCATCGGATCGACTCTTGAATGCATGCGAGACAGGTGTGTCTCCCGGTGGCGATATCTCTCTACTCACTGCTCCGAATTCAGTGATTCCAATTGTTCTTGGATCTTGACTTGATTATCTCCAACGTTGATGAAGACCTCGTTAATTGATTCAGACCAGAAGATGCTTTGGATTTGTAATCTTTTACACGCGCAGGTGAAAATGGATTTTAGCCGAGAAATGATTCCCACGGTAAGGAAAATATCCAAGAAACACGTACCGGGGTAAGCTTTTTAGCCGATAAAAGTTCTCCGTCTCGGCATAAAACTTCACCCGATAGAATTTTCACCCGGTACTGATTTTTAGCCGATAAAAACCACCCAATGGCATTTTTAGCCGATAAACTGATCCAGCCGATACATGCTTTTGCCGAGAAATTCCTTTAAGCGGTTTTCATCATTTTTAACCCTTTTCTTCACCATTTCAACTCCTGATCACACCTCTTGAACTCCAAATAGCCTCCAAAGCACCTGATAAAGACTCCAAAACATGCAAAACTCTTTGGGACCTAATGCAGACCTAAAGCTTAATTTGATGCCTAAAGACCTAAAATGAATGAGAAAACGCATGATCTGGACTCTAAATTGCAACATAAATGATGGAAGTTATAGAAATATCATTCCACATGAAAATCACAAAATACTACTCTCTCTTTTACCAAAGTAATCTTGTTTTTCTTGCCATCTCACAGAGCTTTTCTTGTTATTGATATTTAAGGTTAGGATTCTTTCATTTTATTCATTTTAAATGCCCAAATTTAGAACAAGGTATTATTTTTGTATATGGAGTCGATAGTATAGGGATATTCTGGTCTAAAATAGAAGGAAACACATTAATCTTCAAGATCCCATGGTGGTTCTCCATCCTGGGCATATCAAAGTTTGTGCGTCCTCCTGCATGGTCTCCTGCATGGTCTCTAGGTTGTTTCACATCAGTGATGGTCTCTAGGTTGTTTCACATCAGTGATGGCTCTCAAGGTGTTGGCTCATTCTGTTTGTGCCTCTGGTGGTAGTGGGTGAGACTTGCCCTGTCCTGATGTTGGGAGCTCTGTTTTGGTGTGGCATTTGCTCAGTTATCATCAAGTTTTATGCCTGCAATGGCTCCTTGCCTCATCATTGATGTGTTTGTTTGCTTGTTTTCTCGGATGGAGTAAGTTTTCTGCTTGTGTAGTTTGCTTGAGGATGCTTTGTGTCGCTTGGCTCTGTGCTAGCTGAGATAGGGAGGATATTGGTAGAGCCAGTAGTGTTTCTAGAATTTGCTAGTTAGTGTACTCCAATTTTACAGCTAAATCTAGATTTGTTAGTTGAGCGTTGATTATTAAACGTTGAGGACAGTCTTTGTTCGGGCCTCCTCTGACTTTTTAGAAGAATATTTCTCTTTCGGGCTGCCGGATGATACAACTTCCGATCTTAGTGGATGTTTCTTCAGTCCTTCTTCTTACTATTCTCTTTTCGATCATATCTTGGTTTCACTTTTCCTCGGGTCTCCAGGCCCTTTATCGTTATTGTTTGATACCTTAGTGCTTCAATGCTCTGGTGTCACATTAGTACCAATTGAACTTGCTTTTATATTTTTTTTCATTTTTTGCCATGGACCAATCTGTTAGGTCGAACAATATTTTGTTAACACAATATATAACACCTAAACTTATCTGTAATGAATTACGATTTAGAAAAAAACACTATAAAAATGAGTTAATTTGTATCAAAATTTTGCATTGGAAACACAATTAGCTAGTCCTGTTGCAAAATTGCCTTTAAACAGACTTACAACAAACTGAAAGCTATTGCAAATTCATCGTATTCTATTAGGCAATTATAGGAGTGGTCGAAAAGCAGCGGAGCAAAACCTAATCACTTTAAAACGCTAGTTTCCTCAATAATTGAGTGATTGAGGTGTTGATTGGTTCACCCGCTATCACCCGCAAACGCAGCATTTGCGGTTGGTAGCGGTTAGTGGCGTTGTATCACAATCATAGAAATCGCTGCAAACCGCTCCGTATCGTTTTATACTGCTGAAATCCAAAAGCTGCTTCCCGCCAGCGTTTGCGGTTGCGGGCGGTAGCGGTTGAGTAAAAAAAATTAAAAAATAAAAATAAAATCACTCTAGAAAAAAAAAGAAGATCACGTTAAAAACAATTATAAAACCCTAACCCTACTAATCTTCTCCTATATATATAAACCTTAAACCTCTCACTTTTTCTATCAAGTTCTAGTCTCTAATCATGACTTTCATATCAGTTGAAAAAATTAAGATACAAGTAAGTGCCATAATACTTTGATTTAATTCATTTATAATAATTTTTTTGTTTCCACTTTTAAAGTAAGAAATTATAAATATGTATCTTATTAATTACAAAATTAGTTTGTTATAATTCTTTTTTTTTGTTCTTCAGAAAGTTACATGATCAAACGAGATGACATGTGCGTTATTTCAACGAATCATTGTGGAAAAATAAACTCAAGATAAATATTCTAGATTTTTGAATACACTCCAGAAATAACGTATTTTGAATACTAATGAGCAATTTGGAGTTGATTTGAGTTGGGGTCATGCAAAAAACCGATTAGATCAATTGAAGAAATTTTACATCATGCATAAGATAATCCAGAAGATCCACGTATTGAAATAAACTTTTTCCAGTCTATTACATTATTAGACACAATTTTGGGTGATGTTCCCAATAATTGAAATAAAATATATTATTGTAAAATTTATTAGTTTTTAAAAGAATTATTTAGTATTTAATATAATTTTTATTAATTATTTTGAAATAGTGATTTTGATATTTATCATAATAATATAGTTTTTTGTTTTTTTTTATAATTATATATGATGTTTATTTTGGTAATTTTATATTTAACCGCTAAAACAACCGCTGGTTTGCCAGTCAATATCCCGCAAACAGACCCACTTTAAAAAGTTTAACCAGTCGTGCAAGCCGCTGAATAACGCTCAAAACCATAATAATCTGTTTCCGCAAACTTCCGCACTCGCAACCGCAACCGCTGCAGTTAAACCAGTCAAGCCCTGAGTGTGGACGACTGTATGATAATATAGATATGATCTGGAAATGTTGTAACAGTTTGGCAGTGAATTGTTTGCAACCGATCTTTGCAATGTGATCATTGGAAATATAAACCACGGCAGGTTAACGGACAACCAATGTTTATTTCGAAACGGACATGTACCTTATTAACTCTTCAAGGAAAGGGTCCTGAGCATATAGCAGGATTGGTCGGGACTTGAAATTACTCCTTCCCATTACTGCTAAACAAAGCCGTACGTTCTGAAAAACACAAAAGACTATAATTATTGACTTATCACTTATAGTAGGTTTTGTAGATGGTCAGTCTTAAGAGTCGGCAACTTCCATCCACTGGTAAAGTTGCATATACTTGTGATTATGAAAGATAGATAATCCTTGGCTCCTTGCTCTTAGATCTGATTCACGCTTAACCCTCACCACTATTAATCTGCCAAGCTATTTCTCAACAGATGGCATATACAATTAGTACATTGACGAGGTTAGTCGGGTAGGTATCAATTTCTTTAAACAATATATTTTTAATCGAATAACACACTCTTTTTTTTATCTAAATAACATATATTTTTTTTAATAATTGATCACTTATTTAAAATTAAAGAAATTACACCAATTAACTAATTAAATATCATATTTAAGAGAATTATACCTGTATATTTAATAAAGTAGAGAAATTACACCCAACTAAAATATATTTTGTTGTGAAAAAAAAAGAGCCATTGGACTGCGTTCACTATGAAATGTCTGAGCCCGGGTTCGAACCGGGGACCTCTAGTGTGTGAGACTAGCGTGATAACCGACTACACCACCCAGACAGAATCAGAGATTAAAAAATATAAAACATGTTTAACGCGCAAGTTCTCTGCTTCCCTTTCATATTTGCTAGTTTGCTACTTGTTCTTTCCTCGTCCTCAGATTTGGTGTCTGGTGTCCTCCCAGAAGAAACAAATCGTCATAAATTTCTCCTTCGAACATCAAAAATGATAACTAATCAAGCACAAACTTCATCTCTGCCAATCGTTTCTTTCTCTCTGGTTATTCATTTGCAAGTTCTCTCCTCATCTATAATATTCCTCACCGGTACGTTTTCATCCTCTTTCCAGTTTTGTGTTGAAATTCTCTTGACTTGTTTGTGAGTATAATAGTTTTGGGTGATGAAAAGATTGAATCTTTATTACCAGTTTACATTGTTGGAATTCATGTGACTTGAATTGGAATTTTGTGGGAGTTTTTTTTTTTTTTTCTTTAGGTGTGCATTTGTAAAGCTTTATCCCTATTTAAATTTTGGGTGCCCAGAAATTTCGAGTTTTGTTTGAAAGGTTTATAATTTATAAGTGTCTGTTATTGTTTGGGCGATGAAAAGGTTGAATTTTTATTGCCATTTTCATTTTCAGTGGAATATCAAGAGAAAACGAGGCTAACGAGCTATGGCAAATTCAGACGTCAGAACAAAAAGAGAATCAGTGAAAGCAGAAAGAAACTCTTCTCAGTTGGATTTACCAATCGTTAAGGTGAAAACCAAATTCCTTAGATTGGACTTTGTTGTACTTAGGATTGATTCTCCTTGTATAAATTATGAGCTTAGCTTAAAGCTAAATTTTTGATGATTATTATTTATTTGCTCTGTTTTTGAAGCAGTCTTCTTCACTTGTGGAAGATCTGCACAAGTCAAGAAAGAAACTTGATGGGTACAAAGAGAGTAGAAGAGATTCAGCGTATACAAGAGGTATTGCTCAAGTGGAACTGTCCAAGGCAAAGAAGCTGATAAAGGAGCTCACATTACTTATAGAGAAGTCGAATCGTGGTGCAGAGTTTCTCAAATGAGATACGGAAGCTTTAAAGATAGATACAAACATCGAGGAAAATGGAATGCATGCAGAAGTTATGAGAGATTTGGAGGCTGTCAAAGAAGAGTTGTGTAGGCTGAAGGTTGATTTTGACTCTGTATTGGTAGAGAGAACTGCAGCAGAGAAAGAAGTTGAGGAATTGCAGACTAAAACAGAAAGGAATTTGAGATTGTTGGAGAGACTTAAGAAGGAGATCGAAGTGGCTAAAGAAGATTTTTTTTTGGTTGAATTGGGAAAGACGGAGGCATTGAAGGAATACAAAGAGATAGAGAGGCAGAGAGAAGGAAAAAGGAAAGAGGTTTTGTATTTGTTGGTTGAAAAAGATAAGAGAATCAAGGAAATGTTGGAAGAGGCAGAGAGATCGAAGGATATTGAGAACGAGTTGTTTGAGACGACTTCTGATGTTGAGATGTTACAAACACAGCTAAATCTTGTCAAGAAAATGGAGAGGAGAGACAATAGCATGTCGAGATCAAACCGTTCTTTTGGAAGAGGAAAATCGGTTTTGAAAGAGGTCACAGAAGCGAAGAAGGAGGAGCTTGCTTCTGTTAACGCAGAACTCTTCCGGCTCATGACTATAATGGATGCGTTGAGGAAAGAGAATCTCAAAGCCAAAGAAGAAACAGCTCGCCTCAACAAAGTCTTACGTGAAGATGATGCTATGATTCAGAAACTCAATTCGAAGATGATTATGGTGAAATCGAGATTGGAACTAGCATTATCGTCTAAAGAAAGAGTTAGCTCTCTCGCTGACAGTTTAGCTGGTTCATTTGAGAAGTTAAAGAAGAACAAAGAAGCTGCAAAGAAAGAGGAGCGTCTTCTTGAAGAAGAGAAGACGGTTACAAAGGCGGAAACAGAGAAAACAAGACTCGAAATAGACGAAAAGGAACGAGAACTGATTTCAAAGTTGGATGAGCTCGAGAAAGTGAAGCAAGCAGAGGCTTTAGTGCTTGATAAGCTTGAAGCTCTCATAGAAGACACAATGGAGAGACGGGAAACAGAGTCTAAGCATTGTTCAACGATCACAATCTCGAGGTTTGAGTACGAGTATTTGAGTAGACATGCTTCTCAAGCAGAAGAAACCGCAGAGAAGAAAGTTGAAGCAGCAGAAGCTTGGATTAAAGCACTCAAAGTTAGCACAAAAGCGATTTTGATGAAGAATGAAACTTTGATGAGAGAGAGTGGAGTGACGAGAGTGGAAGAAGAGAGGGAAGCTTTTAGGACGCAAAGGTCGTTGTCGACGAAGCAACTGGTCGAGGGTGAGATTCAGAAGTTTAAGGGGAAGCCTGAAGGAGAAAGCTATCTATCTCCTAAACCGGTTGGAAAATCTGTGCGGTTAAGCCCGGAATTCAAACCGGTACAACGAGGGAAGCCAAGAAGATACTCATCCGTGGGGACTCCGACTTGCTTTGTAATCAAGAAGAAGAAGAAAGTTCCGACCTTGGTCAAGTTTTTTAGTCGGAATAGGTAAAAAGAATCAAAATCATTTTGGCTTTTGAGAACAATGAGAAACGTAGAAATACAAAGGTTAATCCATGAATTGATTCATATTCTTTTTACCTTTTCCGAGTGAGTGTTTTTGTTGTTCTCTTTCTTTTGTTGGCTGAAAAAGCATGTGGTTTGGATGAAATGAGCAATTGAAAAATAGAATGTATTGGACTAAACATTGGAAATGATTTAAGTTTTAATAAGACTTTAAGGAAGTTGTCATGATTTGGTTAAAATTCTCTGAAATTTCACATAAAACCATGGGATTTGAGTCTTTGTATTTTTAACTAAGAAATTTTTCTAAATCTCTTAAAATCATTTAAATCTCAGTACTTAAAAACGTTTCTAATAACAATGGATTTTAAGAGACATTTACAAATTCTATATCCAATAACACTAGATTTTAGACTTTATTTGTAGTCTCGACGTAGTATCAAGTCATTTCATTGTTTTGGAGAGAGTGGACACGTTGATGTACAAGTCGAAAAGAAAAAATTGGAAGCTATAAGGAAAAAAAATTCCATATGAAAAATGTTTTTAATATGGATGAAACTACTTTATTTATATAAATTACAAGCTGATCATTCTTTTGCTACATAACTTAAAGGAAAAAACAAGACAAAAAAAGATTAATTATTGTTATTTGCTGCAATGAGGATGGGTCTGGAAAAATCTCCTTATGGATTATTAGAAAATTAGTAAAGCCACGTTGTTTTAAGAATATCAATATGGATAGTTTGAATTGTGATAACACCGTATTTTGACTATTTTTATGGATCGTTTTGAAATACTTTTTTTATATTTTTTATTTCTTTCAAGTACTTATATTATATTTTCCTAGTATTTGTAGTCTCAAGACTCTTTTCAGGAAATTTAAGGAAAAGCTTAACAAAATAGATAGAAGACCAAATTTTCAGCTCAGAGTCAAACCGTCAGAAGTTAACCCCCGATTGAAGGTCTTCTCACCATCTGATCCAGCTCAAATTTGTAGATCTCAACGATGGAACTATATCAACTTTCCAGCACACTTTACAGCTTGAGAATCCAACGGTTCAATCAAAAGTTACGTAAAGATCAAGATGTCCCGTAAATCAGCCGGTAAGCATTTCCACCCGCGACCAACAGCCATTTCACCATGGTCAGAGGCTACCCGACCGCGGCCAAGCATCCATTCCTTATGTGTGTCAACTGCGTGAGGGAACAAGTTTTACCCTTAATAAAAACAAATGAAAGCCGCAAGTACACAGCTAATCGGTTGTAGTATTTAGGGACCGAATCCACAGAGATTTGTGTGCCTGGTATTCTTCTACGGTTTCTAACTTTATGTCTAGACTAGATTGGTTTTAGGGGTTGGTTGTTTGTCACGGATTAAACTAAAACTAAAGAAAGCAAATAAATCTATCCTAAAGAGCAAGTAGAAAATTGAATGAAAGGCAAATGAAGCAAGCAGAATATCGAACTAAAGCAAATAAAATGCAGATCTAAATGAGCAAGTAAAAATCGATTGGTTTGTAAACTATGGCTAAAAACGCTGAGCTTTTACTCTACAAGGATCATAATCGGTTTTAACACCAGGAATTATAGATTGGGATTGACGGATCTCGAAATATAGGGTTCTAGAGCTAGAGTACGGCGGTATGACTACGTCACTGTCGTGATCATAACCAACTGTTTCTCGCAACCCTGACCAGTAGGTTTCCACTCTGGCCCTGGAAGGGAGAAAACGCAAGAGCTGCACAGGACTCGTCAGTACACACGATTTCGCCGCAGGTAGGTTTCCACTCCTACGGAAAAATCGCCTGTTTCATTCTAGGTCGGATACTTAATGAAAACTTTCGCAACACTAACTATCTAGATCAGATACGAGGTGATCAATCAAGCATACATGCAATAAGAACGAGAATAAACAGAGAACAAAGTTAAAATCTCAGATCTATAAACCTAGATGTCTTAATCGATTATGAGAGCCTCTTTCTGGAACCCTAAGCCCAACTCGGGATCTACTCAGACATGGCTGAGGTCGACATCATCATTGGTTTTAATAAAAGTAATCAAAAACAGTAAAGAAAAGGGATGAAAGAAAGCTTCTCTATTGAAGAGCTCAGAGTTGAACAAATTTCTCTAAAAATCGCATAAAACGGCTAAAGGAAAAGGGTCTTTGTAAAAGTATGAAGGTTATCTCTAAAAACGACCTAATTGACAAGTATTTATAGTCTTCAATACTCCATGGTCTCTAGGGTTACGGAATTGAGGCATAGAAATGAATTTGGGCTTCAGAAATATGGACTTTTAATCGGAGTTGGCCGGCCGCGGTCGGGAGTAACGTGACCACGGGAAATAGAGGCTTGGCCGCGGTCATGAAGCTTGTGACCGCGGGAAATAGGCTGGTGGCCGCGGTCATGTGACTTGCTGGCCGTCTTCGAGTGTCTCCGGGGCAAATGGAATATCTTGAGATCCAACCGTTGGAATGTCTCCAAACCAAATGCATTTGAAAGCTGGTTGATTCTTCTATAAGTTCTCCAATTGTGAGGGTGATCAGACGGTGAGAAGGTCTTCGTCTCTCCATGAGAGTTCTGACGGTCTGCATTTATCCAAAAAAGTCTTTTTGTTCTAATTTGTGCCTCTTTATTCCAAATTACCTGAAAAGTCTTTTAAAATCCGAAAACATAGAAATCTTTTGAAAACCTTTGAAAATGGAGTAAAAACACCTGTAAAAGTCATTAAAGTGATCCATAAAAATGGTCAAAATCCGGTGCTATCAACTCCCCCAGACTTAGTCTTTTGTTTTTCCTTAAACAAAACAAAGACCAAATCTCGGTGAGAGGTTTGAAAACGCAGGAACTAAACAAAATCTCAGAGACCAAGCTTCTAGACCAATATCAATCACTATGCATCAATCGGAAATAGCCTAGAAAATTCTCACTAGAAGTACGGGCATAACTAGTCCGTTAATCTGTCATGCGGAAATCTATTGCACTAAGATCTAACTTCCAGTCAACTAGCTCTTAACAATTTCGGTGGTTCTCATCAAAGAAAGTATAAGCAAGGCAATCTAGGCTAGGTGTCAAAAGGGTTATTCTAGGGGTAAGGGTTAAAGTGTTTATGGGTTACCTGAAGATCTGGAGGATGCAAGATATTATGCAAAACCGCCTCAGTTTTCAGTCACTTTCTTCTTGCCATAGATTTCTGGTCTTCTTCCTCAGGTTCTCTCCTAACTCCTCAGACTTAGATTTTTGTAAATATTTCAATACCATAGTTCTTCAAACGAATACTGGTTGCTTTTTGCTCCAAAAATTTCGACAATCTAAGACTCATTAGGCTTTTTGTTTCCCTCTCTTTCATTCATTTTTTTTTCTTTAAATTTTGAAAGAGAGAACACCTTTAGATATAGAGTCATAAAGAGCACGAATTTACCAATAAAAATCAGTCTTGTAAAGCTTAATAAGGTTTCTGATACTCTTCCTTCCCAATTCCATTCAGCCTTCCTTGTTAGTGATTGAAAACTGCGTCACTCCTCTTCTCTCCGACGTTTTTGCACATATCTGCTGATATAAACTAAAGAGAAAATGCATGAGGATTGAAAACAAGGGTTTTGGGTTTAGGGTATGGTACCAGATAAAGATGAACTGGCCATCTATGACGACAAAGAGTGGTAAAAATGAGAGTAAAAGACGTCCTAGATGTATATCTCGATGCCTGCCTAAAATCAATGATGAGAAAATTAGATATCAGTATTAAGATCAAATAAAATGAGCTAGTATATCCTTTCAGAAAGAATCTCCATGAATAGAAGTCCTCTGGTGGGAGTTCGTAGTGCAAGTACTCTAGCTACTGCCTGGTCTAGTGCTAACCACAAATGAGCTATCATGCATAGTGTAGAAGTGTGCAGGTCTAAATCATCATAGTTTTGTGTCAAACATACCTGAAAAATACTTAAGGTCGAATAGGTTACATATTAAAATTTAAAAAGTACTTGAAATTTTGAAAGCAAAGCAAGAAAATGATTAGTACGGATAGACATCCTCCCCCAGACTTAAATCACACTGTCCCCAGTGTGAAAAAGTTGGTGAGAAGATGGTGAATAAAAGCGAAAATAAAATAAGATAAAAGAAAAGAAAATGATGATAGAACTGTGATGGCTGTCAAATGACAATGAAGTGCTGATCAATCACTCATCATCCGATGTGTCTGCTTCGAAATGGTGCTGCTCCTGTAGGAAGGTGACAACGCGCTCAAAGCGTTGTCCTTGTCTTCAACTCTGCGCTCCAGATCAGAATGCGTGTGTGACGATGTTGATGATGAAGTGTGGCCGGTCCAAACAGATGGCTGAAAGTGAGCACGTGCTGCAGCTGCATCGCGCTTTGCCTTGGCCACTATGTATTGCCCGATGGTGAATGGTAGACGAGGCACAGATGGTAAAAACTCATCAGGTTCTGAAGTCCATCGCGAAAGTAGCACGAGAGATAGTGTGATCGCGAGAGAGATAGAGTAGGTCATACCAGACGTCGGGAAGTGGATCATCAGATGAGAAGTCTAATCCTACAGCCTGTCGTATCGCTGTAATAGCGCTCCCATAAGCTGGAGTAGCGTCCTCACAACTATGTAAATCGTGCTTCACCTTTACCATGTTCTGTGCTATGATCCAGGCAAAGCAGGCAAGTCGTGGGTCGTCCATAAATGGCATCTGAAGTGTAATGAGCTCGGTCTTCAAAACACATCCCATGTTGGCTCTAGAGAAAATCGTGTGTGCTAAGAGTTTGTGCACAACTCTCACTGCAGGATGAGTAAGAAGGGTTGACTTGGATCTCCTGCTATCATAAACGCCATGACCCATCTCTCTCCATAAATCAAAAACAGGTTCTTCTTCGAGGTAAATGTCATTGGTGTATGGAAGCTTAAGAGCTTCACAAAGTGTAGAAATGGTGAGTGAGCAGGTCTGTCCGCGGATAGAAAACGACAAAATGCCGTCAGATGCTCTGGGGTTCCTCCTCTTCGTGTGGTGGAGGGTGACAGCTGCTAAGAGCTTGCGGACTAACTTGGCATAAGTTGGAAGGTTCAGCTCTATGTAGGATCTCAGCTTAAGTGCATCGATGTACTAGATTACATCTTCTCTAATTCCATGCATCTCGAGTGTATGATAATCAATGCAGGGCATCGGTTTGATGTTCAGCTTCTTGAAACGCCTTGCATAGTCCATTCTCGGGTTGATCTCTTTCCTAATATATGAAATCTGTGGTGGCTCGGGAATCGCTCGTGTTTCTCTTGAGTGCTGGAGCAGCCTCATCACATAGTTTCTTTTTCTCGGTCTGGCTTGGTTCAGCATGTACTCTCCAAGAGTACTATCATCGGGAGTTTCTTCAGAGCTATCACCAGTGCGACGGCTTCTTTGGGAATTTGTTCGTTCCATTTTTCCTACAAGACAAGATGATCCTTGAAAAAAGAGTGAATATGGATGCTGATTTTAACTCATTAACGATCAGTTATACTAATCCTACTATCAAGAGATTAGTTAAAACCACAAGCAAGCATAATTGATATTAAATCGAAGAAATCGAGTAAGTTCATGACCAGATTCGGATTTTTGATGTTCTCAACATAGAAATATTCTAAAAATTGGTTTAATTAAGCAAATTCCATGTCAAATCTATAGGTTACCTAACACTAGTCACTAATCACACAAGACTTGATCACATTCATCAATTTTGCTGTTCCAAATTTGATTTGTGCAAAGCATGTGGAATCCAAAATTCAAAATTCTCAATTCCTCTTAAGCTAAGTGTTAAACTCAATTTTCAGATAACCTAGAAGGTTAATCTATTGTTCTTAAGCTATTTCCACCACTAATAAACCAAGATTTGGGTTTTTTAAGAAAACCCTAAATTCCAAAATCAATTTAAAATGGCGAGTTTGAGCTTCATACCTTGCTGGAAAGAGAGATTTGATGATAGATTCGAAATCAGCTTTGAAAAAGAGTGAGGTTTGGGCCAAGAATTTCTTAAAAAGCTTAAGAATTGAAAAAGATGTTCTATCTCCTAAATCTCCAAGTCTTTTGGAAGAGAAGAGAAAAAGGAGTTTTAATCCAAAAAGTGCGTTTTCTTTCTTTAAAAAGCGTTTTTGTAATAAAAACGGGAATTCAAAAGCTTACGGGAACTTACCTTTCTTGTCTTGTATGCAACAGGGGATTTCAAACTTACGGAAAATCTTAACGGACTTTTCCGGGAATGTTCCGGGAATCATCGGGAATCACCGGGAATCTTTGAAAAGCAGCGGAAATTTGAGGTCGCATCTCAACGACCAACGGTCGCGGTCAGGAGATGCGCGACCGCGGTGAAGATGTCATCGGCCGTGGTCACATTCACGGTGCCGCGGTCGATGATGCGTTGGCTGCGGGTCGGTTGGTTGCGACCGTGGACCATTTTCCTGCGGCCTTCGTCCAACTTTCAGGTTTCTTCCAGGCCGAGCAGCTAAAAATCTCTTCTTCTTTTTTTGGTTTTACAAATTTTCTGATTTTTTTTGTGTTTTTGTTTTATAAAAATACCTGAAACTTAAAAGAAAAAGGAAACATAAATTGTAAACAAAAAAAGAAAACTAAAAGAAAGTGTACCTAAATGGGTTGCCTCCCATTAAACGCTTTTGTTTTAAGTCGTTTAGCTTGACGTAGGCATGAAAGATCAGGCTGATTTGAATGGCACTCCACTTGATGTGCCTTTATTATTTCCGGTCGCTGGAGGTTTAACTTTTTCTCCTTGAGGAGCCATCTTTTTACATTTACTCTTCTTTCGGATTTTAACGTTGTTTAAAACCCTTTTTGTGTTCTCGATCAGCTCCCGGATTTGGTCCTCACTAGTCTCTGTTGCATATGGTGGAATGATGATCTTGATCTTTGCAAAAGGCTCTCGGCTTCTCTTTTTTTTTCTCTTTTGGCCGATTTCCTTTACTTGAAAAATCGTCCAGGACAGTCGGATAAATCTCTGCGATCCACATTGAGGAATACAGCATGCTGGTTTGCGTGGTCAATTACTGCTCCTACATTAGCTAGAAATGGTCTCTCGAATATGAGTGGTCTCTCCTTGTCTTGATCCATTTTTAGAACTTGGAAATCTGCTGGAACAATCTTATCCCCTACTAGAACTTGCAGATCATGAATCGCCCCTTCAGTATCTTTTTGAGATGAATCTCCAAAGATAACCTTGACCGTCGATGTCCTTAAGGTTTTTATGCCCAATTTTTTGGCAAATGTCTTCGACATGATGTTGACATTGGCTCCAGAATCGCATAGACAGTCTGTGAACTTGATTGCTGAAATGAAACATTGGAAAACAAAACGTCCCGGTTCGCGGCTTTTGTAAGCATTTGAAACAGTGAATGTTGAGGCACCTTGGATGGTGGCTGTTTGGCATCGACATCTTTGTAGAGTGGAACAAAGATTGGGGTTTCTTCATCTTTTCCATCGGTTCTGGCTTCTTCTTCGGGCAGCGTGGTTATGGCATTGCAAAATCTATTAGGGTTATCTTCAACTCTTCTGGGAAGAGCTCCACTTTGAGTCTTCATAGAGTCGGCTGTTTGGGCAACTTGGACGTCTAGCTTTTTGACGTGCAAAGATAAAGCTTCAAACTTCCCGTTCAGGTCATTGTACATGCAGTCAACCTTCACGTTCATGTCTTTAGATGCTTTCTCGTTTGTTATAACAAGCTGTTGGATGGACTGTTCAAGTCTTCCAATTTGTGAAGCTAGCTGGTTCGTTGTGACTCCTTGCTGTTGTACAAATTGATTGTTAAAACCCGTACCTTGATAATTATATGACTGTCGCGGCTGATAAGTTCTTGTCCCTCCGAAATTTCCACCTTGGAACTTGTTTTGGAAGGATCTCTGCTGCGGTGGGTAGTGCTGATATTGAGGATTCTCCACATTTGGATTTTGGTAAGAGAGATTGTTTTAGTTTGCATTCCGGAAATTGTTGTTGAAACCATTGTTGAAACGATTTGGATATGGTGTTTGTGCTCCTACATAGTTCACTTCTTCTTCTTGAAAGGCTGGATTAATGTGATCGATATCACTAGGTCCTTCGTCTTCTGCGCCATTGTTGGTCTCACAAGCATGGATTGGGCGATTGTTGCTTTTCAAAAGCTGGCTAATCATGTTCTTCAACTCGGTTATCTCTTTGTTGTCTGTTTCGGTTTGCTTTGTTGAGCGATCGTATTCAGGACAATCATTGCTATTGGCTTGAGCCAAATTTTCAATGAGGGCTCTTCCTTGTGCTATCGTCTTTTGTCCAAAATCTCCATTGCTAGCTGTATCAAACGAAAGTTTGTATTTTGGTTGCAAACCTCGGTAAAATGTGCTCAGCAGGCCTGATCCGGGAAATCCATGGTGAGGGCAGTCATGTTCATACTCCTTAAAACGTTCCCAGGCTTTATAGAAAGGTTCAGTCGGCCCTTGCTGAAAGATTGAGATCTTGGTTCTCAACAAGTTCGACCTTGACTTAGTATAGAAGTGGTTAAGAAAAGCAGTTTTACATTCTTCCTATTAGTAATCGATCCTGCAGGCAAAGATTTCAACCAACGGTGAGCTTTATCTGCTAATGAAAAAGGGAACATCTTACACTTTAAATAGTCTGCTGGAACTTGGTTTGTCCTCATCATGCTGCAGATTTCTTCAAAGAGCTCGATATGATCCATTGGATGTTCAGAAGGAACTCCATGGAATTCGTTTTGTTTCACCAAAGAGATGATTTGAGGCTTGACTTCAAACTCATTCCGATTCGGAAATAGTACTTGAATTGCGGATCGGTTCTGAACTTTCTGAGTAGGTGCATCGAAATCAGCTATGCGATGGTTTCTGGCTTGTCTTCGGTGTTGATTTGCTTCCTGAACAGGGCGGTTAACACGTCCATTCGGCTGCATCCCCTGGTTGTCACTATCGGCTGCATTGATAGGTGCATCAAGGTCTTCACGTTCTTCTTTCTCTCAGTTTTGAGGGTTTCTTGGAGGAACCTCATTCTTCTCTCCATCTTGTCGAGCACGATCACCTTCTCTGTGATCGATTTCTTCATTTTCTCCATGTTTGGACCCATCTTGGTCCATGTTTAAAGCTCGGTTAACAGGATCTCCAGGCTGGTCGTCGTCGGCCATTCCTTGCATTCGTCTAAGTCTTCGAATTTCTCTTTCGTGTCTGTCTATCTCGTCTAGAATAGGAATGTTTTCTACAGGTCTGCGTAGTTTAGTTCCCAAACGTCAATTAGGTTTAGCCGTTTTTCTCGTTTTTAGTCGATTTCATTAAGTTTAATTATTAGGTCATTTTAATTCCCGTATTTTCTCGTTAAGATTATTTTTTACGTTTTAAAGAAACCACCAAAACCCTTACAAAAATCGCCTGGTTCTAGACTTCCTTACTTTATATTTCTTTCGAAGGCTTTTGCAGGAAAGATCCTCCTTCCCTATGAATTCGATACCTAAGTACTAAAATCGATCAGCTATGCACTTGCGGCTATTGATTTCATTTAGGGTAAAACTTGACAACCCTCACGACAGACACATGAAGTTTTTGGCGCCGTTGCCGGAGAAGGCACGCGTTTTCTTTCCGCAAAACCCTAAGAAAAGTTGGTAAATCGACTCTAAAACCCTTTTTCTGCATATTTCCATTTTTCGGTTCCTTTTGTTTCCATCCCCGAAGCAATGGACCTTACAAATCGAGATCCCTAATACGAGGGAGGTTTTTACAACATTCCTCAAGCCACCAGACACAGAGAAGAACATCAAGCTCGAGATCTTAACTACATGGATCGATACACCATCCGAATCATTCATACTACCGGCGCAAGGAGCCTTCTCGACGCCGGGAAGATTCTTTTGGTCCTCCTCCGACCTATTTTGAGCCGCACGCCTACCATCCTCCACCGCAGAACCCTAATCAGCAAGAGGACAACTTGAGGATCATCAAATGTTTGGGACGTCTCGAAGGGATGATAAACCAGTTCCTTGATCAGCAAATTCTCACCGAAAACACCCTGCTCAAGAAAATTGATTCAATTTCTGAAGAGTTCAACAGAAAATTCGATGATCTGGCCAATCATGTACGAGTTCTGGAAGAAAAAACCCGCAAGGACGCACAAACACTAGCCGGGATGAACAATCAAGTCGCAGCAGAGCAGACAAGGCAAGGGTACGATATCATATAGAACTCAAGTGATATTTTTGAATCAAAAAGAGAGATAAAAGAAGTTGGAGAATTCGCCTCCTGGTATAGAGAGAAGACAGACGAATAGTTGCAAGAAATCGAGTACAGGCTGAACAAACTCGAGCTCAAGGCACGGGAGAATGATGCGAGAATGGGACAGATGCCCAACATTGAGCCAATTGTGAGATTTTCTAAGAAATCTCCCAAAGATCCTGATGAAGATGCACAACAACACCCTGGTATGAGTTCAGATGATGGAAGTTTACCAAAGAAAGAAGCTGAAGAGGTTTGTACCAACTACAAGAAAGAAGAAGCAACCAATGAGCAAATCACATTCAGAGCCGCGGGTCTGTCTACTTTTACCACGACCAATACCCCTTTTTCCCGCGGTCGCGAGGCCTCTGACCGCGGGGATTAGTCGTTCAGATTCACCGCCGGGATTTGAAAGAAAGAATGTGCACCTTCCAGTCCAACCTCAACTTCCAGCATCTAAAAAAGCGACTCAGGAGGAAAGAAACCAGGTTTCAGATGAAGAAACAGATTGGCAGGAATCAATACCTTGCATGATGGCAATGAAATATGTTGAGGATTCAGCTGAGTCTTCAATCCAAGAAGGCCCGATACGCAGCAAGATCGAGATGCCATACATCGATTCAATCATTGAATAGGACGCTGCAGCTTTCTTTTGTGAGTCCTATTCTGCGTTTGAAACACCGGCCAACACTTACAAAGGAAGGCAAGTTCGAACTCTCCATAAGGTCAAGACTAAAGGTCAGTTTCTCATATCTTATTCTATTAGAGGTGAAATGTTTAAAAACTTACTTTGTGGTTCTGGAGCTTGTCTCAACATGATGTCCAAGACAATTGCTTTGAGACTTGGTATTAAACACCTGCGCACGACTAGAGCAAAAATTAGTCTAGCTGATGATTCCAATGCAACACCTAAAGGAATAACTCATGACATTCCTTTGAGAATAGGAGATTGCATTGTGCATGTCGACTTCTACATTGTCGAAACAAGAAACGCAGCACATCTAGTGATTCTCGGATGGTCTTTTCCAGCAACTTCCGGAGTTATAATGGACTGGCCAAACCGGAGGATTTCATTTGCTAATATCGACAAAGATGTCTTCACAGAAGCTGTCTCATACTACAGCAAAGCAGGAAAACGTTCTGCAATAGAAGAGTTTGAAGAAGAACTTTGGAGTGACGAAGAACCTGCTAGGCAAAGCAAGGAGACTTCGAAAAAGACTTGTCTTAGGACAAAGTCTTCTTCATTGGACTAAGCCACATCCTACACCAAAGTCGAGCTAAACGACTTAAAACAGAAGCGCTTAATGGGAGGCAACCCATTTAGGTATTGTTTTTTTTTAGGATTCCTCTTTCTTTTTCTATTGATCTTTTTATTTTTCTTAGTTTCAGGTGTTTCTTATAAATCAAAATAAAAAAACCAAAAAAACCAAAAAGAAGGATGGTCCCTGACTGCTCGGCCCAGCAGGAACCAATGAGAAGCAGGAACATGCCGCAGTTAAGCCCCGCGGTCGTGAGAGCTTGGACCGCGGCCATGTCTTTCTGACCGCGGCCGAGCACCAGTTTACCGCGGTCGTATGATCTCTGACCGCGGCAAATGGTCGTTCAGATGATACCCGACCCCAAACCACCCACTTCACCTCATTCCACCTCACCAAACCCCACTCCACCTCATTCATTACTTCCCACCACCTTCCATCACCACCTATCACCTTCCCAATCCTTTACGAATGGATCTGGTCCATCTCCACCAGCATCCCGGATCCAGGTAAGTTTTCTTTGGCCTTAACAAATTCGATTATCTATGTATTTTACTCATCCAATCTCGACTTGTTTCACACTGAGGATAGTGTGATTTAAGTCTGGGGGAGGATTTCATCCCTTTCTAACCACTTTTCTTTCATGAGTCTTGCATTATCTACACTTTTTGCATTTTTCTTAAAGTTTTTCAAAATCGATTTTCAAAACAAAATATGTTTTAAAGGGAATGGTGAACATGAATCAATGATAGTTGACTGTGTGCTTTTAGACTCTTCCTAGTGACATGCTCGTCATGATTTAGGACTAGACTAGGCGATAGCTAAGCACATTTGAAACGAAGTACCCCAGAGGAATTTGAATGATTTCGATTTAGATGAAAGAATACACTAGCTCTGTTTTATTTGGACTTAACTTGGACTTAACTCTCTCATTAAAGCATTAGACCAAGGAAACGAATCATACATTCAGGACTCCTTTACCCTTTTACCACTCTCTGTTGATCCTGAATGGCTAGTTCATCTTTAGCTAGTTCCCCACCTTAACCAAGCCTCTTTCGAACCACATGTGCTCTTGTTTTCTATTGTCTTATATGCAGATATGTGCAACAACGTTGGAGAGAAAGAGGAACGACGCAGTTTTCAGTCATCAAAGACAGAGACTTGCGATTTTGCCAGAAAACTTCCCGGAAGGATTCAACACATGAGCAATATCAGTTTGCCTTAGAAAAATCTCAAATTTTGGTACAATCTCGTCCTCTAGTCTCTCTCTCTTTAAAAAGGCATTTCCACTTTCAAAAAAAAAAAATCCGAAAATAGGAAAGGAAAGGAAACAAAAGCCTTAGAGAGTCTAGAGAGGTCGAATTTTGAGTCTAAAGGCAACTAGAGTTCTATTTTATGGAGTTTTAGAGATCATTTGCTGATTCCCGAAAAGAATCTAAGTCTAGGAAAGTAGCTGTTCACAACAAAGGAGGAAAGATTATGCAACAACATTGGACAAGAAGAAGTGACTGAAAATTGCGGTCATCAACAGGTCCTTATCTCTCTTGCGGTTTTGCATAATATCTTGTATCCTCCAGAATAATCAGGTAACCCGAAACACTTTACTCCACCACTTAAACAGCCTTATAATGCCAAACGCCGTCTACCCTGGATGATGTCTTTGATGAGAATTCACTTTTGCACTTAATGAATGTAGATAGCTAGTTGACTGGAATCAAGATTTAGATTATTTAAGTTTTGCATGACGGAAAAAGTGGACTAGTATCTTTTGTGTCTTGGTGAAAATTTTCTAGACTAAGTTGTGGATTGATGCATGATCTACAGTCATAGTTTAGGAGTTCATGTCTCTGAGATTTGTGCATTTCCTATTTTTGATTTCATTTAACCAATTTAGACTTTGGCTTTGTTTGAGGACAAACAAAGATTTAAGTCTAAGGGAGTTGATAACACCGTATTTTGACCACTTTTATAGATCGTTTTGAAATATTTTTTGTATGTTTTTTCTTGCTTTCAAGTACCTTTATTATGTTTTTCTAGTATTTGTAGTCCCAAGACTCTTTTTAGGAAATTTATGGAAAAACTTAACAAAATGGATAGAAGACCAGATTTTCAGCTCAGAGTCAAACCGTCAGAAGTTCACCCCCGATTGAAGGCCTTCTCACCGTCTGATCCAGCTCAAATTTGGAGATCTCAAAGATGGAACTATCAGCTTTCCAGCACACTTTACAGCTTGGCAATCCAACAGTTCAATCAAAGGTTACGCAAATAGCAAGATGTCCCGTAAACTAGCCGGCAAACATTTCCACCCGTGGCCAACAGCCATTTCACCACGGTCATAGGCTACCCGACCGTGGCCAAGCATCCATTCCCCGCGGCCAGCCAACTCCGAGTTAGAAGGCCCATTTTTGAAGCCCAAACTCATTTTCTCAGCCTCAATTCCGGAACCCTAGATACCATGGAGCATTGGAGACTATAAATACTTATCATTTAGGTCGTTTTTGAGAGAGACGAAATACTTTAGAAGAAGTTTTACTTTAAGCTTTTGTTTTCAGGTTTAGGAGGAGAGAGATCTATCTCTTGAACCCTTGTTCTTTCTTTTTCAATTTCGATTATTGCTCTACTTTTTAATACTATGTTTTTGATTTCGTTCATTATGTCTGAGTAGTTTTATTGTTGGGTCAAAGGGATTTTCGATGGGGATATTTTTGTTCAATGAGGATTCCATGAGCTATTGAAGCCGAATCGTATAATTTTTTCTTCTGAATTTACTTTTAATGCATGGGAGTAGCGTCATGAACTACAATCTGATCCAGATGCTTGGTGACACGAAAGTGTACTTCCTGTGTCAGATCTAGTTTGGGAGAGCAAAACAAACATAGGAGTGGAAACCTACCTATGGGCGATTTGTGAATGCTGACGAGTCTTAAACATAATGTATCTTTTCTCTTCCAGGGCCAGAGTGGAAACCTATTGGTCAAGGTTGAGAGAGATAGTTGTCTATAATCACGACAGTGGCGTATTCATAAGTCTGTGACTCTACTTCGAAAAGTTTTAGCTAAGATCTTATCAAATTTACTCTTTAGCAATTAATGTTTTGAATCGTTCATACCCCAGAGAAAACTTCTATGAAACCCAGCGCCTTTTTTCTATAGATTTACATCGATTTTATTTCAAGCTTTAGTTCATCATTTTCATTCTCTTAATCGATTTTTGTTTAAGCAATTGGGTTTAGCCGTTTTTCTCGTTTTTAGTCAATTTTATTAAGTTTAGTTATTAGGTCATTTTAATTCTCGTATTTTCTCGTTAAGATTAGTTTTTACGTTTTAAAGACACCACCAAAACCCTTACAAAAATCGCATGGTTCTAGACTTCCTTACTTTATACTTCTTTTGAAGGCTTTTGCAGGAAAGATCCTCCTTCCCTGTGGATTCAATCCCTAAGTACTTCAATCGATTAGCTGTGCACTTTCGGCTATTGATTTCATTTAAGGTAAAACTTGACAACCCTCACTACCATGCCAGCAAAAGAGCTTGGATGACAAGTGTGCTTTTTGAAGAATATATCCAATAGTTTGATAAGAGAATGTATGGTAGAAATGTTTTATTTGTGGTAGATAATTGTCCGGGACATCCAAAAAATATTGAAGGATTATATAATGTTGAGCTGTTCTTCTTGTCACCCAATATGAAATCAAAATTTAACCTTGTGATGCTAGAATAGTACGAGCTTTCAAGATGCATAGGAGATTAATTTACTGTGAGATTTTAGAAGACTATAAGTTGGGACAATCTGATCCAGGTAAAATTAATGTTTTAAATGCTATTAATCTTGCAGTCTTGGCTTGGAAAATTAGTGTTCATCAAGAGACGATAGCAAACCAGAAGTTTAGCTAGAGAGTTTTACGGGAGACAAAGCCGGAAAGGGACACAACAAAAGGAAACATTAAAAGGAAAAAAATACAAACCAAATTATAATATAATGATCCAACATAAACCACAAACTAGATAATCCCGAACCCAAACTTAAGAAGAGGCAACCTACAAAACGGTAATAATAATATGGATGAACATTGATCCCTGACAATTATGGAAGATTACACAGACTTACTCAACTCTTTCAGTCCAAGAACACCGAGGATCATACTGATTATGTGAGCAAAGCGGGCCCTAAAAATGTTTAATCTAATGCCTAAAAAAGTAGGCTGAAATTTTATTTTATGGATGTGAGACTGGAAGCATGTGTTTGGGTAGCTTCTCCTCAAGGCCGGCACTGACCATGATAATTGTTATCCGGTATTTGGTATTTTGATGGATCGGTACAAGTTCAGATTTTCGGATCCAGAATTTTGCTCAGACCCCCACAATAGCATGTTGAATTTATATACACTAGATATCGAGCCCCCGCGAAATCGCAGAGGAAATAAGATATATTAAACTCTTAATTATTCTAAATATTTATAAATAAACATATATATAGCAAAATGTGATAATATTTAGATGTAAATATCCATTTTTTTGAAAAAATAACTACTATTATAAAAAATAAATAGATATGATTTTCAAATTATAAGATACAAAGACGAACGAAGTCGTACAAAGCAACTAACACATATTTCTATTTGAGTTCATAGTTTACAATTAATGTAACACTGTATAACTCAATATATACATCTATATAAAAGACAACTATACAACTGACATAGAGAAGAAATTAAACAACGATTATAACCAACATGATCAATTTTATCGATAGAATTCAATCGTTGATAGATATATTTTTACAATGAAAGGTTTTTAAAAACATTATCATGATATGAAATGTTAAAATTTCCAAACAAAGAGAATAAAATTCTAGTACAAAATCATGTATGAAAACAATTCAAATTTTTTCATGATTTGTAAAAAAATTGTAAAAAATTTGGAAAAAATTTGGATTTGAAACTATTAGAAATAGTTTTGATACATTTTTAAGTCAACATTATCTTTCAGAAACCTAAATTATCTTGAATTTATAACATCATTTAGCATTGGACATATTATATTGGCTTAACAAAATTTTAATTGTGTGATATTAGGTGTTTTTTTTTAATTCATTAGCTGTATCAAAAGTAAAATTTTGAGAGTACTTTGGTAGCTCACCATCACATAGTGGTACAGACCTAATAAGATGATTATTTTCATCATGGACTTTGAAACAATATATCCTATATGTATTTTGAACAGAATAATCAATTTCTACATCCATTAGAAGTAAAAACTATGATATAATTATATACTCTCATATATCAGAGAAACAAAGGCTCACTTAAAAAATTAATTAATAACGGTAGAGGCTCACAAGCAGTAGAGAGTAAAACACGACCTTGTTCAAATTAAGAACAATGGTCGTTTACGAACTGCATCTCTTTCAGTACTTTCTAATGACAAAACTCAACCATTACAATCGGGATATTGCAGTACGTTATTATTTGGTTCTTTTTTTCATGATCTTCATCATTTTCATTTAAATGGTTAACATTATTAGTTCTAATATTAAAAAAAAATTATAGTATTATGACTACCAATAGAAATACTCACTATTCCAAATTTTTTGGGGATAATGCTATCGTTTCATATTGGTTGAAAATCCCATTTATTCAAATATAAATTTTTAACTAATATATGTAAATTAACTTTCCAAAAGTATATTTTTAAAAATATTGCATTTAATTGACATACTATTAACCAAATATTGTTGTTGAGAGAAACTTTCTATTTCTATTGAATTTCCAGTAATCATTGATTTTTCATGTTTCCTCCAAGCAAAATCTTTTTTAAAATATATTATATCAATTTAATATTAAACTTTTAAACCCTTAAATGGAGGATAACACAATAACAATTCAAACATTATCAGCCAAGTTTTAAAAACATTCTGCATGAGTAAATTTTAAAAAAGAAAAAGCCAATACATAACTAAATTTGATCATATTATTGAATAAATAATATATTTTTTGTTTAAAAATAGTAAACTCATAGATCTTATGCCAATAGTAATAGAAAAACTTGTAATTATAGCAGATACTTCTACTTTATGTTGTTTAACAGGTGAAATGTTTGTTTGATAAATAAAATGTTTATCCACCTCTAAATAAAAATAAAAACAAAAAATGTGTCTTATTGTTATATATATATATATATATATAATTTGGTAGAAAGTTGTATCTTCTTAATGAAAAGTTGTGTCCCTTCAATAAGTAATTGTGTCTTAATTTTTGAAAAGATGCAATGCTTCAATATTGAAAATGAAATTGTTTTTTTTTTGAACAGTTGCAATGGTTTAATAACCAATAACTCAAGAAGTGCAATGATTTGTAAATTAACTTTAATTTCAAGAGTTGTAATGTTTAGTAAATAACTATAAAAAAAGAGTTGTAATGGTTAAAATGATCATAATCTCTAGAATTGCAATGTTTAGTAAAATAACCATAAACTCAATAATTGCAATGGTTCACCAAAATAATCATAACACTTAAATCTTCAATATTAATTTCCTATTAAATTTTAATCATATATTCACTAAATAAACAACACATATACAAATAAAAAACCAAAAGACATAACTATAAAATAGCTAGCAGTTATATACAATTAAAATATATTTAATGGAAAGACACAACTGTTCATTCGAAGTTTTTCATATATATAAGGTATTATTTAAAAAAGTAAATAAATGAAAAGACACAATTTTTAATAATGATAACCTTTCATATTAAAAACTGGTATACACAAAATATTACAATTAATTTAAAAATAATAATAAATATAAAGAGAAAATGGTTCATTCATAGTTTTTCATATTGCTATTTTTTGACAAATTTGTGTTTTTTTTTGTTCTTCCCAGTCTTTTCTTTTGTCTTGAAACTTTTTTGTGATTTTTCATTTTCTTATTTTTAAGACTAAAATCTTCATCACTTTCACATAAATTGGCTTTTTCTTTGTTTTTTTTTTCACTTAACATCCAAATCAATTAGTTGCATTATCTACTTTCAAAAGTGCATTTTAATCCCCATTATAGTTTGGTATATCATGTTTCTTATGTCAAATAAATTATAAATCTATTCTAGTATAATCAAAAGTAGTGCTACACTTGCATATTTAATAATAAATTAAATTTTAAAATTAGATTTTTAAATATAATTAATAAACTTATAGGACAACAGATTATGTTGTCTTCTAAAATTAGTAATAAACTTTCCTAAAAAATTATCATTTTTTTTTGTTTAGTCCTAATTTTTTGAATTTTCTTTCAAAAATATTTTCTGGATATTGAGCGGATGTGAGACCCCCTAATTCAAGTTCTTCTTTATTCATGGCTGAATAGAATTTTTTTAAAAACAAAAATTAAAATATAACTAAAAACTCATAAAAAAAATATTATGTTGTCTTTTAAGATTAGTAATATAATTGCCAAGAGAATTACCATTTTTAGTCTAAATTATTTGGCTTTCGTTCCAAAAATATTTTCTTGGGAAATGAACTAATCTTTTACGCTCCACTTCAAGTTTTTCTTTATTCATGGCTAACCATCTACTTAAAATAAGCTCATCTAACACCATTTCAGTAACAATTGCTTGCAAATGAACAATAATTTTCTCAAAGAATCTAAGTAATTTGAAGTTTGTCAACAAAAAAATTGATGTAGAAGATGTTTTTCAAAATTAGAGAACATTATTAAAAAATTCAATAAAAGAAATAATAAAAAATGGAACAAAATATATAAAATCTTGAAAAGACATAAGCATTAAGAGAAGGAACTTTTCATAATCAGTGTTTATATACGAAATTGTACAATTAATAAAATAAAACGAAAAGACACAACTGCAGAATTCTAACCATTGAATAAATTAGTAGTTATACACGAAAATGTATAATTAATTGAAAATAAAAAATAAACAGAAAGACACAATGGCTCACTCATAATTTTTATTTTATAGAATTCTAAAGGGTACAAATGAATAGTCGCAATAGTTTAGAAGAAGCATAATTTCAACAGTAGCAATGGTTTAATAACCATTAACTCAATAGGTGCAATGGTTGGTAAAATAACCTTAATTTCAATAGTTGCAATGTTTAGTAAATAAATCATAAACTCAAGAGTTGCAGTGGTTGGTAAAATAACCATAATCTCTAGAATTGCAATATTTAGAGAAATAACCATAAACTCAATAGTTGCAATGATTCACTAAAAAAAGGTAATTTAAATTTTTAGCATTCATTTTCCATTAAAAATTGAATCATAGATTAACTAAATAAACAATACTTACTAATAACAAACGAAAAGACAGAACCATAAAATAGCAACCGTTCATAAAATTAGCAGATATATACAAAAATATATTATTTAAAAAATATTTAATAGAAATACACAACAGTTCATTCATAGTTTTTCACGGAAAGTTATAATCTAAAAATTCAAATGAAAAGACACAACCTTATAATAACAACACTTCTTAAAAATATTGTTATACATGAAAAGGTATAATTAATAAAAATAATATGAATAGAAAGACACCATGATTCAATAATAGTTTTTCATATTGTTTTTCACATATTAAGGTTTTTTTTGTTCTTCCTAGCCTTTTATTTTGTTTTGAAATTTTTTGTGATTTTTCTTTTTTCTTTTTTCTTTCCAAACTAAAATCTACATAACTTTCACATAAAATGGGTTCTTTGTTGTCTTCTTTTTCAATTCATATCCAAATATATTAGTTGTGTTAAAGTGCATATTTAGTCCCCATTATAGTTTGGTATATCATGTTTCATGTGTCAAATCAATTATATAATTATCTCATATTTTCTAGGTAATGAGCGGATGGTAGATCTTTCAATTCAAGTTCTTCTTTATTTATGGCTGAATAATATATTTTTTTAAAAAAAATTAAAATATAACTAAAAAGCTCATAAGATAAAATAAAATATTACTTTTTAAGATTAATGATATAATTGCCAAGAGAATTACCATTTTTTGTTTAGTCCAAATTTTTTGGCTTTTGTTCTAAAAATATTTTCTTGGGAAATAAGCAGATTTTTTACTTTTCATTTCAAGTTTTTCTTTATATCACTTATCATCGACTAAAAAAAACTTTCTTGTAACACCATTTCTGTAAAAATTTCTTGCAATGAACAATGTTTTTATTTAACGAATTTTAAGTTAATTTGAAGTTTATCAACAATAAATTGATATATAAGATGTTGTTTTTCAAAGTAAGAGAGCATTATAAGAAAACAATTTCAATAAAAGAAATAATAAACAATGAACAAAATATATACAATCTGAAAAATACATAATTATTCAAGCAACCGTTGATAATCAGCAGTTATGTACGAAATGGTACAATTAATAAAATTAAAAAAAATGAAAAGACACAACCGTAAAATTGTAACGTTTGAATAAATTAACAGTTATAAATAAAAATATACAATAAAAAGACACAATGATTCAAATATTCATGAATTGTAATATTTGAATAAATTAGCAGTTATAAATGAAAAGGTACAATGGAAAGACACAATGGTTCAAGAGTTCATTCATAGTTTTTCATTTTGTTATTATTAATAGATATATATCCATGTTTCAGTCAATTTGTCTTACTAATAAAACTCTTAAACAAACTCAATTTAACCATTTTTGTTCAATAGATGTTTTTGTATTAAAACATCAAACTTATTTTTGTTGATATGATATAAACACGGATAGAGTTTTTAAATAGTCTGAGTGAGGTATGTAAAAAAAGGTCCTAACTTGGGAAACGGTAGCTCCGTCTAGTGATCAACAAATGTCCTGCGAACGATCCTTACCGGCGACATGTGTCCCTCGGCCACTGTTTCCATTTACGCCATTCTTGATCAAGACTCTAAGCCAATTAGAGGAGGATTTTTGTTTCTGTGTCTGTTAATTAATGAAATCATGAGTTTTTATATATGTAATCTTTGTTTTAGTTTGTTCGTAAATCTTGATTCTTTGGGAACCATTTAGTGTAGTTCGAGTGGGATACTATGAAAAATGTAGCCCAACTAGAAATAGGAGTGTAAACATCTAGTGTGTATACGCATTTGTCGTGCTGATTTGACAAATGTGTGAGCATAGTTATATGTTTGATGTGACCTAAGATATATTTTGGCTTTTGTGGTCTGCTGTGTAGACAATATTTTCAAGAGCATACCAGCTCACCAGAGTGAAATCTATCAAATTATTTGGTTACTTTGTACTGAAAGATAAAGTGCAGTTTGCTTCTTTAAAGAACGTCTAGTGGGTTGGTCTCTGTGTTCCATGGTCTGTTTCTGTGGATTTTGCTAATTACACATTGGTGTCTAACTGATACTGTTGAGAATATCTCTCAATTCATCGATTGTTCTTATCGATCGATTACGATTGAATTTGAGAATTGATCTGGTGATCAAAGTTACGAGTAAAGAAAGTAAACCAACACACGCAGAATTTATCCAGTTCGGGAGCAAAAAACCGCAACCCTATGTCTGGCCGAGACAAGCTCGGAATCCACTATATATCGTCGCCGTATGTTCACCGGAAAACCTCCCTGAGATACAAATTCACTCACCGGAACTTTATCTCTCTGTTTTCTCTTATCTCTCTCTCGATACAAAGAGTCTCTCCTCTCAGAAATTACAATGATCACACTCCCACTCGATTACAAAGATACCCAGCTTATTGCTCTTGACCTTATCAGTTGTAACAGCCGTAACAACTCAAGCGCGTAGACCCAACGCTCTAACGGTCACAAAAGCTCTGCATCTTCTTCTTCGAGACTAGCTTTTAACCCAAAGCTTCAAACGACGACGTTCCTCGGAGTTTAATAAACCATCTCGGTTAAACACTTAAACCTGGTTCTTCCTCAGACTTTAACCGGAACCTGCTGAATGAAATGGATGGTTTGCACACCACAACACATCCGACAAACTCCACCTTGGTTGCAGAACCAGACAACCACATTCATATAGTGAATTCCGTCTCGGATTTCTACAGTCTCAATCTTCAGAGACTCCCAGTAAGCTCAACAATCCTTTGAACTTACTGACAGGTAAAACCTTTGTGAAGATGTCTGCAGGATTCTCATTCGTATGAATCTTAGACACTTCAACTTCATTCTCCTCCACCCTTTCTCTAACGTAACTAAGTCTTACTGCCATATGCTTAGTACATTCATGATGTATATTGTTCTTGGCTAATGCAAGAGCACTTTGAGAGTCACAATATACCTCCACCTTCTCCTGTGGATATCCAAACTCTGCACTTAAGCCTCTGAACCAAACCGCCTCCTTTGCAGCTTCGGTCATAGCTACATATTCAGACTCTGTAGTGGAAAAGGCTACCACTTTCTGCAGAGTTGACTTCCAGCTAATGACACAACCTCCCGAAACAAATGCATAACCTGAGATAGACCTCCGACGGTCTAAGTCTGCAGCATAGTCAGAATCACAGAAACCACATATTCTGAACTCATTACCCTTCGTAAAGACTAGACTCATTCCAGTTGAACCTTTCACATATCTCAGAACCCATTTAACAGCGTTCCAGTGCATCTTAGTAGGATTGCTCATAAACCTACTAACCAATCCAACAGGATATGCCAAATCGGGTCTAGTCCCTATCATTCCGTACATTAAACTTCCAACAGCATTGCAGTAAGGGACTGACCTCATATACGCTTCTTCTAGCTTAAGCTCTTCCTTTGTTGCTGATTGCAACTTGAAATGAGCTCCCATAGGCGTACGTACTCCTTTGGCTTTGTCCATATTGTAACACTTTAGGACCTTCTCCATGTAATTCTCCTGAGATAATCTAAGAGTTCCCAACTCTCTATCTCGAATTATGTCAATCCCAAGTATCTTACTAGCAGGACCGAGATCTTTCATTTCGAAAGTTGAGTTCAACTGTTCCTTTAGCCCTTTAATGACCTCCATGTCTTTGCAGGCAACTAACATATCATCTACATACAATATCAGGTAGACATATGTACCTGATATACACTTGATGTAGACGCATTGATCGTGATCACTTCTGTTGAATCCGATCTCCTTCATGAACAAGTTGAACTTCTGATTCCATTGTCTCGGGCTTTGTTTCAACCCGTACAATGACTTCTTTAACAAACACACATGATCCTCCTTTCCTCTTTCATCATAACCTTCCGGTTGTGACATGAAGATTTCTTCTTCTAGATCACCGTGTAGAAATGCCGTCTTAACGTCAAGTTGTTCTAGTTCCAAGTTCTCTTGAACCACAACTGACATCAGATACCTTATAGACACGTGCTTGACCACAGGTGAGAAAATTTCATTGTAGTCTATTCCCTCCTTCTGAGCATAGCCTTTAGCCACCAATCTAGCCTTGAACCGAGGCTCTTCCACGCCTGGGATCCCTGGTTTTCTTTTGAAAATCCACCTGCACCCAATCACTTTCCTCCCTTTTGGCTTAGGGACTAATATCCATGTTGAATTCTTATGCAGAGACTTCATCTCTTCATCAGATGCCAGTTTCCACTTCTTCTTATGAACATCCCTCATTGCGGCTTTAAAGTCCGTAGGCTCCACTATATCTCCATCTTCAGATGCTAAGAGAGCCATGTGAACATAGTCATCATTTCTTAGGAACCACTACTTGCCTTCTCTCCCGATCACGTGCTAGTTGATAACCTTCCAGACCTTCGTCTTGTACAGTTTCATCACCGGAGACTTCTTCCTCGTCTCCACCCGAACTGATATCCCTTGTTGACGAGACATCAAGTTCAATATCCAGAAAAGCAGTACTTCGCTCTTTCCGAGCACCAATGTCCTTCAGCAGATCTTTGTAACATTCAGTCTCCTTGAAAGTGACATTCCTGCTGATGACACATCTCCTATCATCTAAAGACCACACTTTATAGCCATTAACTCCAGACGGATATCCAATAAAAATGCCTTTCTTGGCCCTTGGCTGCAGCTTTCCCTCGTCTATGTGATAGAAACAGACGCAACCAAACTTTCTCAAATGGTTAAAACTCGGTGTAGTTTTAGACCATAACTCCGCTGGAATTTGACCTTGAATAGCAGATGATGAGGTCCTGTTGATCAGATAGACAGAAGTATTAACAGCTTCTGCCCAGAAAACATTTGGCAATCCAGACTCACTTAATAAGCTTCTCACTCTCTCTAGAATGGTTCTATTCATTCGTTCAACAACTCCGTTTTGTTGAGGAGTGTGAGGAATTTTCTTATGCCTTGATATCCCATTGTCTGAGCACAAACCATCAAATTCTTTGTTACAGAATTCTAACCCATTGTCTGTTCTGAGACGTTTAACCTTTACCCCTGACTGATTCTCCACCAATGCTTTCCATTCAGCAAAACTTTCAAAGGCTTGATCCTTAGTCCTCAGAAAATAAACCCATACTCTTCTAGAATAGTCATCGATCAGACTTAGGAAGTAATGACACTTACCGAGTGATAGATGAACCGTTGGAGAACCCCACAAGTCAGCGTGAACATATTCAAGACATGCTTGACTTGTATGTTTTCCTTTTGAGTAGCTTTGACGATGTGCTTTTCCAAACACACAGCTCTCACAAAACTGAATATTTGACACCTTGTCCTTGTCAAGATATCCATTTTTAACCAAAATATCCAATCCCTTTTGACTTATGTGACCAAGTCTACTATGCCAGAGATTGGTATCGTCTTTCACAGAAACAGCATTGACCTCTTCTGAATGACTACTGCCTTGTAAGAGATACAGCTTATTGATCCTCTTGGCCTGAATTATCGACTTCCCTCCCTTCTGAACCTTAAGCAAACCGTCCTCAGACTTGAAGGTACAACCTTGTTCTTCAAACGTACCCAGAGACAGAAGATTTCTTGAGAACTCCGGGACATATCTGACATTCTTGATCAGAACATAGCCATCAGATGTCTTGATCCTGATGGAGCCAATACCCATGACTGCAGAGACTGACTCGTTAGCCATCCTTAATGATCCTGCTGCGTACTCTTCCAAGTTTACAAACCATTCCTTTCTAGGAGTCATGTGAAACGTGCACCCGGTGTCCAGAATCCACACTTGCTCATAATCCACACCTGTTGCAACATTCACCTCATACACCATCAAAGACTCTACGAACTCAATACCTGTAACTGCAGAAGACTCCCCTGTCACCTGTGCTTTCTCTTTGCTTTTCTTAGGACAGTCACGCTTGAAGTGACCCTCTACACCACAGACCCAACAAGTAGGAGCCGGACCTTTTCCTTTTGCCTTACTCTTTCCTTTTTGGATCTGTTTTCTTGACTTTTGATCTTTGGTCCCTTTGCCTTTGTTGTTTCCAGAGTACAATACCTCACCCTGAGACTTGCTCCCCTTTTCACCAGATACCAACTCAAGTTGTTTTGAGTGAATAGAGGTTATGACTTCATCCAGAGTTACAGTGGTTTTACCATATTTAAGCGTATCCCTGAGATGACTGAACTGTTTAGGTAGAGACATCAGCAGTAATATAGCTTGATCCTCATCAGAAACCTCAACCATAACATTCCCTAGATCAGTGATAATCCGCAAGAACTCATCAAGATTGTTCTCTATAGAGACCGATTCATTCATCTTAAAACTGTAGAGTTTCTGCTTCAAGTACATCCTATTTGGCAAAGACTGAGACATATACTGAGCATCCAAGATTCTAATCATCCCTACAGCAGTCTGGTCCTTGATGATCTTTCTCAGGATCTTGTCAGTAACACTAGTAACAATCGTACTTCGTACCTTTCTTTGCTTCTTCGCCATTTCTGGATCTGCTTCTGTAACCTTCGAAGTATCCTCCTCAGATTTCCCTTTTCCTGTTTCTCCCTTAATCGGAGACTTTGACAGCTCAAGCTCCTCCGCTTTGTATGCCTCCACAAGACCGAGCAGATCTAGATTGGCGAACAATCTCTCCTTCCACATATTGTAATCGATCACACCATTGAACTTCTCTATCTCAATCTTTGCGGAAGTCATTGCGATAGAGGTTCAATTCGATCTTCGAAACTCGGATGAGATACTCGAGCTAGATCCTACCCAATCTTTCCGACCTACGCTCTGATACCACTTGTTGAGAATATCTCTGAATTCGTCGATTGTTCTTATCGATCGATTACGATTGAATTTGAGAATTGATCTGGTGATCAAAGTTACGAGTAAAGAAAGTAAACCAACACACGCAGAATTTATCCAGTTCGGGTGCAAAAAACCGCAACCCTACGTCTGGCCGAGACAAGCTCGGAATCCACTATATATCGTCGCCGTATGTTCACCGGAAAACCTCCCTGAGATACAAATTCACTCACCGGAACTTTATCTCTCTGTTTTCTCTTATCTCTCTCTCGATACAAAGAGTCTCTCCTCTCAGAAATTACAATGATCACACTCCCACTCGATTACAAAGATACCCAGCTTATTGCTCTTGACCTTATCCGTTGTAACAGCCGTAACAACTCAAGCGCGTAGACCCAACGCTCTAACGGTCACAAAAGCTCTGCATCTTCTTCTTCGAGACTAGCTTTTAACCCAAAGCTTCAAACGATGACGTTCCTTGGAGTTTAATAAACCATCTCGGTTAAACACTTAAACCTGGTTCTTCCTCATTCAGACTTTAACCGGAACCTGCTGAATGAAATGGATGGTTTGCACACCACAACACATCCGACAGATACCATAATCAAGAAATATTGATCTGACTGTTTCTAAATCATTTACTTGTTTTTATGCCCATTGTATCTAGATGGGAAAACTCTGTACAGATTGAAATGAAATAAAAAAAAAGAGAAATTTATGAGTATTTTACTGCTTCTAGTTAAAGATGTTCAAAAAAAACTGAAAGGATTTGAACAAGTTTATCTAGCTTGTAAAATTTTATATATATGCACTTGTGACGCTCTTATATGTCAGGTTTTGAAGTTTGTTTGTTTTCTTTTGGCCATGGACATGAGGTTGGGTCATTTGTGGAAGGTGGGAGTTACCAAAATGAGAACTCATTAACTTTGATCTATTTCAGGTTTTACTTTTACTTATATGCGTTTGGTTCGGCAAGAGGTTGGCATGTGTGACACTTATAAGTGAGGTTAGATTTATGACTAGGACAATTTGCTTCTTTATGTTCATATATTCTTAAAGAAAAATATTGTGGAAGATGTTATGGAAAAGAGTAAGGAAAGGAGCACCCCTGTATTTTTTGTGGTAGAACTGTAAGAAATTAGCTATCATTTTAAGAAACTAGTGAATGCTGATTTTCTAGTAGAATCTCTATCTTAATTCTCACAATCACAAATACGATGTTGCTACCTTACAAAGAGCTCTTTTACCTTTTCAAGCGCCAAATAGTAGTCTTAGTATGAGGATGGGTTGTGGCATATTGACATCTTTGGCTTTCTTGAAATTACATTCACACAATGTGCTCTTACTATAAATTGAAGTGGAACTTTTACAAGCATTGTGTAATGTAGTTTCTTCAACACCGCGTGTGGCTTTCACCGCGAAGATCTGCGAATGGTTCTTTAAACCTCACGAACTCCACGAGGTATATGTTCTTTAGTGAAGCTTTTTTAGCATTTAATGTTTTCATCTTTGTGCCAAAAAGGGTGTTCTTCATCTTTAAAAGGATTCTCTTCCTCATTGGTAGTGTCTTAAATGATAATCGTTGCGTTATGATTCTAGCTCGTTATAAATACCCCTTCTCTCTTCATTCTCTACATCTTCGCCGATATTTCATTAACTAAGTATAACATGAAGAGGCCAATAATGGCAAACTCATCCCTGTTCTTAGATGCAACTGATAAAGCATCTCGCATCAGGATGGAACCTGTTGCGCCATATTCACATAACAAGATGTCAATGCCTTATCATCTAGCCACAAGCAAGGTAAATTCATTCAATACTTGTTCTCTGTTGTTTCCTTTTTGATGTCTAGTGTCTTAAAAATTTTGGTCTGCAATTGTGGCAACTGATCAGATCGAGGGGTTCTCTTCATTGGAAGCAGTTCTGAAGGTTTTTTGGGCTAGTCAAAGGGATGAGACAGCAAACTTCACAGGTGACTGATATTTAGAGCTGTTTAGACTCTAAACTTTAGAGCACCTAAATAGGGGAATCAAATGTATTGTGTTTTGAAAAATTTATTCCTGTTTTTCATGAATGACAGGTTTCAACCGCCAAAATCATTTGCCAGTATCTAGGGTAAAAAAGATTTTGAAATCCGATCCTCGAGTCACGGTACAGAAAATATTCAGAGCTGTTATTGATTTTTACTGTTTAGTGGAGCTCTTATTTCTATTGAAGGAACAAAAGTTTAGTAGTATTACAATATGATTGAGATAATTGTGAATTTTCAGATGATCAGCAAGGAAGCTCCTGCTTTGTTTTCCAAAGCATGTGAATATCTCATTCTAGAGCTTACATTACGAGCTTGGATGCATACTCAATCATGCAGTCGTCAGACCATCCAGCGCTGTGATATTTTTCAGGCCATAAAGAATTCAGAAACTTATGGTTTCTTGATCCATCTTGTTCCTTTTGGAATGCACTGTGCCATCCATCAGGTTAGCTTTCTTCTCCTTCGCAATCTTACCCGGTGAATTCACAAACCATAATTGTGTTCATGTTAAACTAAACATGCACCATTCACTTTAACCAGACGATAATATATGTGTTAAAGTGTTCTATTCAGGGTGTGATAGAACATGAAAAACCTGAGAAAGTGTTGCCTCCGGCTGAAATGTTTTTGCCAGACATGAATATTCCAATCGATATGAACGAGGTTGAGCAGGTAAATCAGTTTACGTTTAAATTGGTATTACCTGAAAGAAACCAGACATTTTGATTGGAAACTAAGTTAGATGTCTTTTACGTTCTTGCATTAATTTGTCCTAAATGCAGGAGAATCTAATAGCCGAGCCCTCTATCAATCATAAAGGGTTTGACCTCAACTCTATCTCCAGGTAGCTTTCTTTGAACTTCTAATGAAATTCTGTTTTTGCAAACATTTTAGTTTCAGATGCACTAAAGATGATATCTAGGAACTAGTTAATAAGAGGATATATGTACATATTGTTAGAGAACCCATTTATAAAAGAACCTAATCGTAGCTTCGATTTTAGAGCAACCGTGCTAGCATCATGGTTGGGACTTATTGTGCATAGATGGAGGCAAGAAATATTAAGGTGTATCCAAGCATATGCATTAGCCATTTGGAATTTTGCAGTGTATTGTTCCTCTAGGTTTTCAATTTTATACTTTAGTTTTTTTTTTCAAGTTGTTGATTGAATACTTATGGTTGGTTTGGGACTTCTCAATGAAGGAGATTGTTGGAGCTAATAAACTTTTGGGTTACATAATAGAAGAACTAAGGAAGCCTAACATTGATGTCTATATCGTTTTTGATTGTGCAGTGAACATGATTCTGCTGGAAGCTACTTAGCAAAAGAAACTTAGTTGAAAGAGTAAAAGAAATGTGAAGACAACTCACCAAAACTATGTTCACCAAATTGTAACTTATGCCAAAAAAAAATACAACTATGATAGTTTAAAATAATCTGAATGACTAAACTATGTGTATATCAATTGTACCTAATAATAATACTATGTTTATTATGTTCGTTTCTTTGGGCTTGTTTATCAGGCTTAATCATGAATTGAAGAATTTCTTTGAGATAAATTCAAGAACATGATGAACCCAAAAAAAACTTATTGACCATCACTGGGCTTCGTTAAACTAATGATTGCTTATGGATATGGAAAAAGATAAAGTTTATATTATAATCCGTAAAAAAGAAACTATATACATAAAAATAGAAAAAAATAGACTACCCACAAAAATACACAATTAAGATTGAGAACACAGACAATAAATCATCGATACATTCTTTTGACCCTCCTATTTCTTTTTCGAGGAAATTTGATTCAATAGTCCAGAAGTTTTATATTTTTTGAAAAATAATCTCTTTTTGAATTTTTTTGAAAACTAACTTTTTAAATAGGTAAAAAAATAATTATATCCACAATTAATTTTGAGAAGATAATAAATACAATAATTCGTTTTAATTTTTCATTTCAGAATATATGTATGTTTTAAAATAACTATAATAACATAATTATATATAAATATATATCTATTTGATAAAAAAATAATTCTAATTAAAATTAATGTTTAGATATAAACAAATTTATTTAGATATACGCAAATCTGATTTTATAATTATCATTAACATACTCAAACTCTATATATATATACATCACCATTGTACAAAAAAATTATCAAATTCTTCCATTGATATTGTCTAAGGTAAATTATATAGAGTAATCATGTTTTAGTGCATGAACTTGAACAAAAATCCATGAACATCCATCAATTTTTCACCACTTCAAAAATTCAGGTCGTTAATATTAATATATTATTTAATCAGATTTTATATTATCTTGTTATTTTGAAGTGATGATCAATTTTTATATTCATGTTTTTTTTTGTTGCAAAATTCACTTTAAAAGATGGTAATCAACAAATATCTAAATCTGTGCATTTCAGAATTGAACAACATAATTACAGTTTCTTTTAAGAAGCTTAATTATAAAATTGGTGATATCCAATCAAAGTTGGATTTTTTTGACGAAAGAGGTTATTCGTTTACAACAAGATGCAAAAACATAAGTCATTTGGTATATATATTTTTTCAACATAAATTTCTGTTAAAATACTTTGTACTCTTTTATATTATACAGATTAGATTATAGAATAACGTATTGTTTTATAGAATCACAAAATGGAGTTCCAAAATCATACAGATCATACTCTATTGCCGTTTACTGAAAAGAGTACAATGAACAAAAATCTGAAGCCTGCTTTTGATTTTGCCAAGATGACTAAAGTTTAATGTTGAAAGATGAACACCAAAATCAGCAAACATGTGGAAAAGTTGTATCTACAGAATTAATGGTGGATATTGTGGATAAAACACAATCGAAAGAACAAATCTTTAGGGAAGGAAAGATCTAAAGATATCTTAAAGAGTATGTTCTTGGTAAAAGTCCTATGGCAAAATCACAGGTTCTTGGAAGGCATATGATCTTTTTGCTATGGTGGATCAAGCAAAATCCGATTGGCTCGATGCTTGGATGAAAATTTAGAAGTTAGTATTGATTAGATATTTGTATTCAATGGTAATTTTGTTTAATATTCATTTTTGATATTTAAGTTTTGATTGCAGAGATACAACCATTGATTTAGGCATAGGTGATGGTGATGCAGATAAAAACTTCTTCTCTCTGACTTTATGACACCAACAAAATGGTTGGACAACAGAGTAAGTGTAACACCCCCGACCCGAGTCTATTCATGACTTAGATCGAGCCGGAAGCGTTACAGTGCAGAGACGGACACAGACCGGCCCGAACATCCCATACTACTCGAGCTAGTCCATGTCCGAGACCGTTTCTCGAACTCACAGCTTAAGGCTTTTCAACCCGTATTGTGAACCCAAGTTGTTTCGATCCGGACAAGGTCTAGAATCATTAAGACAAGGTTTTTGTGAGAAAATACTTCTTTTATTACATATTGAAAATATCCTTACAAAACCATGTTCCAATACATAATATTCGATGCATCTTATCACAAAACCGCGCTTAACGAATATACATATGTAGATCTTACAAGTACACTGCAATCTACTCTGGCTCACCTAACGTCTGTTGCCTTCCCTCTATGTTCCCGGTTTCTATGGCTACCTGCAAGATATAAAGAGTCGTGAGTATTCACAATACTCAGTGAGTCCAGACTCTAACACACAATCCACCACAATCTCGCTTAACACACATAGCCGAAGCACACACAACAAGGAAAGCAATGGACAACCAACCAAGCAATCGCAATGTTCACAAACAATCACCAACCAATCAATTCACAGTGGAAGCTATTCACCAATAAGTCTAGATCACTACTCTAAGTGCATCTATTGACTCAAACTACACCATGATAAGGCCCCTAAACATGCCATGTTCCACCCTGAACATGCACCAGTTTGACACACCTGCCCCGTGAGCCCCCCCCCACTCTGATCACCACACAGGATCACAGAGTTGGCTCACGGTCCGACCTTGTCCATGGTCTACCGACCAGTCGGGCCACACCGTCATGCAGCACTCGACAAGGGGTGCGAGCCCAGGTTCCACCCGAGTTTAACCATTGGGCTGTGTCTAGACCGATGAATTCCACCCTGAATTCACTCCGGCCTTAAATCTACATGCAACCTACATGCAACACACAAACACTTACGAGACTTTCCCTTTTTTCACACAAGACTCACGGGCCTCTCCCGTAGTCTGCCCTTACGGGACTTTCCTCTGAGCTCATCGGTTCACAACCACTTCTTGCTCCCATTTGCCCTACCTGAACTTACTCTAAGCTCAGCGGTTACCTACCGGGTGTTGCTTCTGCCTTTCAGGACTTTTCTCTGAGCTCATCGGTTCACAACTGCTTCTTGCTCCCATTTGCCCTACCTGGACTTACTCTAAGCTCACCGGTTACCTACCAGATGTTGCTTCTGCCTTTTGGAACTTCTCTCTTAGCTCATCGGTTCTGAACCGTCTCTTGCTCCAATCTGCCTTACTTGGACTTACTCTAAGCTCACCGGTTAGCTATCGGGTGTTGCTTCTGCCTTTCGAGACTTGTCACACACCGAGCTCAACGGTTACATACTGTCTATTGCTCACCTCTGTCCTTCTGGGACTTATAATTTTCTCGGCTCAACGGATCCCCCGTTCCTTGCCTACTTGTCCTTCCTCCGGACTTACTCTAAGCTCACCGGTCGCGTGCCGGGTATTGCTTATGCCGTTCAGGACTTACTCCTTTCCTGGCTCAACGAACTTCACCGTCTCTCGCATTACTTGCCTTACTGGGACTTACCTTGCTACAGCTTGACTCTCTGTCTACCGTTACACACCTCCGGCTCACCGTTACCCACAACGGCTTGCCAACACCACCATCCTGACGCACCAACGGATACACATCCCTTGACTGTATCTGAAGGTTCCCACCATACTGAACCACGTCCCTAATCTCTCGGGTTAAGCCCACATGCAACCCTTAAACCTGCACCAAAACTCTATGGACACAGGGAGAATTTGACTAAGGGACTCAAACAAAGGACTCACCGTGATTCTCTGATGCGCTAAGTTGGATTCACCGAGCCTAATCCTGCCACGCACCTAACCACGATCCGCCTTCACTCTCTCACAGACTTTCTCTCAATAAACTCACATAAACGGTTTCTAGAGAGAAGTAGAGATTTTTCCGGGATGAATTTGTTTAAGAGGTGAAGTTCTATATATAGCCAGCGTCCCTCCCATGCAGCCGTACAAGTGTCGCACCAGACATCCCATCAGCGCATGCAACGGTCCATCTCGCCACCTTGGAGGTCTACAGTACCTTTTTTAGACCTAGGTCGGCTACAGCAGCCTTTGTCCCTCACTATGCCAGCTGCGCCCTGTCTCATCGGAACATGCATTGGTCCGTCCTGACTCCACACAGTTCTACCGCAGCCTTTGTTCCCCACTTCATTCCCTTTGTCTCCATGTGTCAGCGCGGTACTGTTCACGGTACTGTTCATGGTACTGTTAATAGTACTGTTCACGGTACTGTTCACGACACTGTTCACGTCAGGAATCTTCCCAGTCTGTTGCACAGTTTTCCTTCTTTTCGTGGTTATAAGTACTCTGATATTCCTTTGGACCAGATCTCTACATTCCTCTTGACACTTAGCCGTTTTTCTTCGATTTTCGGCTAATACTCGGCCAATTTCTTCGCCACCGAACCACTTTGAAATTTGCCCGTGTGTTTCTTCATCTGCTTTGACCAAATTCTTCCTCTCGGCCCAAGCTTACTTCCCAGCTCAACTCCCAGTTGATTCCGCGACTTTGTTTTTCCAGCCGTTTTAGCTCTAAGTCGGGGTATTACAGTAAGTATAAAAATAGTCATTATACACGATAAAATATTTTACTATAACTAGTTTTATATGTGTATTTGGTAACAGCACATCAATGCTGCTATGTCTTTGTTAAGACGAAGATTGTCAGTTGTCCTATGTCCATTTCGAAGTGAAAGATTGGCATCAATGGATGTACCATTCATAATATTGATTAATTGCATCTATAGAGATTTCTCAAAAAATCCAAAAGAATACGTTTGAAATAGTTTGGTTATCGATTACTTCAATGGTCTCTTAACTCGATATGGAAAAACAGAGAAAAGATTTGGAATAGATGTGGATAATGTTTATGTGGTTTTAATAACTAATGGAGTGTCACGAGCTTTGTTATTTTCACCTTGAAATTCTGAACTTTGATTCTTCACTGAAACACAGAGACATGTGAACATGGATCGACATGTTTCAAAAAAACTCTCTAACTGTCGATCGTTATTAATGATCACGGGAAGAATATCTTTTGGCATGTTTACTAACATATTCGTAGGCAACATGTAACTTAGCTCTATATTATCAACCAAGCCATATATGCTAAAATCTTCAACAACCATCTGAAATAATTCATCGAACTTCATACCATCAACTGATTTGTAATAGTTGTCCTCCTTTCCTGTGATTCATCACAAAATTCCATGATTCTTTGCTCATCACCCAGTTTCCATAAACTCTAAAAATCTGCACCATTCTTAAGAACAATAAAACTTCACGGTTTTTTTTTTTTTTTGCAAACTTTTTCACTGAAACATACCTCATTTATTAGAGAAGAAATTTTTTCATACTGGAATCCAAATAATATTTCGTATCACTCCGGTTATGAAATCATAGAAATGTGTTGGGATTTGATAATAAGAATATCTCTTTTTAAACTTAAAAATATCTTTGTAAAATAGGATTTTTTTAAAAAAATGATTCAAAGCATAAAATATGTAAAGAATGATCGATTTTTTAAGAAAGATTTAGTTTAATATTCTAAAATTTTTATATATTTTGAAAACTAACTTCCATTTTGTAAACTTTGAAAACTAAACTTTTAACATTTAAAATTAACAAATAACCTTAAATAAATCAAAAATAGGAATTGTTTGAAGATGATATCGACCTTGTAAACAATTTATCAAAAAACTAATCAACACCATTTCATAAGTCTTCTCCTTCTCTCTCTCGTCTTCTTCCTCCTCTCACTCTTTTTATTTATTTCTCTTTTCTTTTTTGAATGATTTACATTCAAAAGACACTTTTCTACTTATTCTTACAAAAAGGCACTTCTAACTATTGAGGTATTTTTTTCTTATTTTTAAATTTCACATCAAAATAATCTAAAATTGCCCTTCGTATTTACGATAACGGTGGATACGAGTTCGTGGATACTAGATTAAAACTAATTCACGCCATCATGTCCATGTTTTATGTCCATCATGTATTATCCATATCTTATTTTGTGAATGAATATCTAACATACTTGTGATTTTTTTGAATTTTTTATAAATGCTTTTTAAAAAGTTTCTTGTTTGATAAATAAACTATAGTATAATCGGTCTTAAAACAATAAAAAAAAATTATAATTCATTTTATCAAAAAAATTATTTTATATCTTTCATAATACAGAAAAATACAAAACAAAATAGATGGAAAAAAATTACTGTTTTTAAAATCTGGGTTTAATCCAGTATCCATGAATTCGCATACACCATTATCGTGAATACGGAGGGCAATTTCAGATGTTAAATTTTACTGAAAAGTATTTTTGTCCTAAAAAATATCTAAAAGTTAGAAAAATTTCCTAATAGCAAAAAATACCTTTGAGTGTAATATCAGTTATAAAAAGTACAAAAAGTACCTTCGAGCATAAATATCTCTTTTTTTTATCTTTTTTCTTCCTTCTCTCACTCTTTTTATTTATTTCTCTTCTCTTGTTCAACACTTTGTTTTCTATTAGATTAATTTCTCTTCTCTTCCCACCTTTATTTATTTCTTGATAGATCCATGCTCTATCACCATTTTTTTTTTATCAAAATGCTTCTTATGGAGCTCTGATTTTGTTACGGAGATTTTTATCCTCTCCAATGCATCCTTCTTCAATTTAGGTTAAATGGTCTTAAGCCTCTCGCTCATTAAGAGTATCTCATGGTAGGAATCCAACAGCCTCCTACTGATTTCCGATCGACATTTTGGTGGATCAAATAGTAATTCAGACACTACTAATTTGCTATAATAAGAACAAAAATTCATATCATCCAATTACCAAACAAAATCTGGTTTTTGAAAACAAATCAAAGAAAATAAAACTGATTTGACAAAAATTTAAGAACTTGTACTTAGTCTAAAAAAACCATTCAAATCCTAAAAATTCAAAACTAAAATAAGAAAAAACGTTTAAATCTTCTACAATTATCATCACATAGACCGACTTACATATCTCAATTCAATGCAAGACACTCAATACATTTCAATACATATTCTAAAATTTTATGATGAGTATAACTTTCTTTTTACTTAATTTAAAATTTATTTTTCCAAATTTTCAAAATATAGGTTAGTTTTCAAAATATATAATTTTTTGGCATATTAAATCAAATTCCCAGTTTTTGTAAATCCAAATTTTTATTCATTTTTCAAAAAAACGAAAATAATATAATTAAATTTTTAAAAATTCATGTCTAATTTATCTTGGATATTTTAGCAGTTTTAAATATCAAAAAGGTTACTTTTCAAAGTTTTCTAAAGATGGGTTATTTTTCAAAATATATAAATTTTTTCTTGTAATATTAAACCAAATCTCCCTTTTTTCTTCTATTATCTAGTTTCAATTAAATTTTATGGCATATGCTCAAATATTTATTATTTTCTTTTCCTATTTGAATTTTTTTGCTAGGCATATAATAATTTAAAATAAACTGAAGCAGTAAACTATGTGTATATCAATCATTCCTTAATAATAATATAAATGTCAACATGGTTGTATTTACAAAAAGATTTGACCTTATAACATTTCCCCACAAATGGTTGAGAAGGTCATTTAAGAAATGAGCCAAAGGCCAGTTTTAATACACACAAGATATGTAACGGTTTCATAAATTAAAATGTACTAACTTATTTGATGTTTTTTTTTTTTTTGGTTAACGCATGTACTATACGTTTGGAACTATCTAAATCAATTTGAGTAGACGAATATCCTTCGTATAACTAACATCAGAGAGTTCTTCACATTTTGTCAAATGTCCTATTTCACATGTTTAAAAGTACAATTCTGTGTCCAATGTTCCATTTCAATTTTTTTTTAAATAAACATTTATATCATAACAGAAATCTTCACGTTATGCACATGTTCTCGAAAATAAGCAACTTGTCTAATGTCAATATTCTAAGGAAACAATATTTTAATTTTTTATATATGATTCAAAGTGAAGGTTGAGCACCCCAAGCTTTAAAGATATGGCTTCGAGTTTTCTTATATGATTTAGTTTGTATCTTCTTTCCAACATACGAAAATGGTAGAAGTGACCATGATCTCTTCAAGCCTAGTCCGACCCAAAAACATAGACCAATCGGGTCGGCCTACGATCCATCTAACTCCACATGATCTTGACCTTCTTTATCTTTTTTATCCTCAAAGAGGTCTTCTCTTCCCCAAACCCGACCCTGAAACCTGTATCATCCCTCGATTAAAGGCCGCTCTTTCAACTGCCTTGGAGGTTTATTTCCCATTCGCTGGTCGTCTCGTCAAAGTGGACAATCAGGAAGACAATACGGTTTCGTTTCACGTCGAGAGTGATGGCTCTGGCGCAAAATTCATCCACGCCAAAGCCGAATCTGTTTCCATGAATGATCTCCTTCAACCTCATGGATCTGTTCCTGATTTCATTACGCTTTTTTTCCCCTCGAAAGATGTTGTAAGCCGTGACGCTCTCATCTCTGAGCCCTTGCTTGCGTTGCAAGTTACCGAGATGAAAGATGGAGTTTTCATCAGTTTCGGTTACAATCACATGGTGGCCGATGGTTCTTCGTTTTGGAGTTTCTTCCAAACTTGGTCCAAGATTTGTCTCAATGGTTCCGGTTCAGATAATTTTCAGCCTCTGGTCCTCAAAGATTGGTTCCACGAAAAGATCTATTTCCCGATCCATATTCCAGTTTTCAAGACCGAGACGCCATCAAATCGTGAAACTTCAACTAAAGAGAGAATTTTTCACTTCACAAAGAAGAAAATCTCATATCTCAAAGCTAAAGCCAATGACGAAATTGGCTCCATTGATTCAAATATCTCTTCTCTTCAAGTAGTTGTAGCATATCTATGGCTATCAATTATCAGGCACAGTGGTCTAAACAGAGAAGAAGAAACGCAATGCAAAGTAGCTGCGGATATGAGGCATAGGCTAAACCCTCCCATAGAGAAAGAGTGTTTCGGGAATGTGACCGATCTCGCTACAGCGATGTCCACCGTGGGAGACTTGTTGGACCATGGGCTAGGCTGGACTGCTTTGCAAATAAGTAAATCTGTGAGGTCACAAACGAATGAAAGCTATAAAACTTTTGCTGAGAATTGGGTTAGAAATGTAACCACCCCAAAAATAGGTGCTGGAAACAGATTGGCTGATAACTCTTTGATCGTTGCAAGCTCGCCGCGGTTTGAAGTGTACGATCATGATTTCGGTTGGGGAAAACCGATTGCGGCCCGAGCTGGACCGGGTAATGGTATTGGTGGTTTACTCGTTATGTTTCGTGGAGTTGAAGAAGGAAGTATTGATGTCCATGCGGCCTTGACGTCAAATTTATGGTCTGATGTACTATTGAACCTATTGGTCGAATAATTATTTGGTAAATAAAATATATCCATTGGTTTAGTGAGCATCGCCACAAAAGCTATATAACACTATATAAAAGTTAAACAAATGCGATGAGTTCAACGGTTCAAGAAACCAATCATGAAGTTCAAAAGATCTTAGGCCATGATGATCAAGTTACCAAATTTACATGAACTCACTCGGTGGAATTAAAATAACTGATTAGTAGAATATTCGCCAAGAGATGAAGCATTGGCTTGTAGCTATAAAAAGGCTTGACCAAATAAGAAAACTCGGAGTGCCACTAATTGAAACAGTAGAAACTCTATAAATAATATTCGATAAATTAATAAATATTATAAATTAATATTTTTTATTGTCTTGAGTTGGACCAGTTTAAAATATGACATAATTTAATAAGATAATAAGATAATAACTTTAACAAAACTTCTATGTAAATATATGGTCCCATTAATATCATAAATTAAAAATTACCATAAACAAAATCTGATTTAAACATATACATGAAATAATCTACTAAAATACGAGTATAGTTGACCAAAAAAAAGTGATGTTTTTTATTCATTTAAAATTAAATTTTTTTTGAATATCATCTTAAATTTTAGAAAAAACTTTTTAAAAACTATACAATCTTTTTAAAAATTAATAAGAAATAAAAAATATTTTTTCTTTAAAATCTATAAATTAATAACTCTATAAATTAATAAAATATCAAAGTCCCAACATTATTAATTTATAGAGTTTTTACTGTACATAAAAATTTTCGTTTACAATCTTTAACAATCTATATAAAGTCAAATCAATACATGACTAAAAGAAACACTCTGCCTAGACGAAAAAACTTTGTTTTTTTTGTAAGGGTGTGTTTTTTCTCTCTCCTCAAAAAGGGCGATAAAAAGTACGATTTCTTCTGCTCCTTAAATCATTAATTTCCCACCGCCGGCGGTCCCTGGCCTCCGTCGACGGCAACCCCAATGGCCAAGAAAAAGAAACCCCGCCCATTTCTCTCCCCTCGCCTCAGCCTCTCATCCCACCCCCCCCCACCCCCCACCCAAAAAAAAATCTGGTCTCTAAATCTGGTTCCTCCTTGGAGAAACAAAAATCCTCATTGATCCCGGCAAATTCTGCTGATACCGTCAAGTTCCCTGCTGTTACGGCCACTTCTAAGTGCTCTAAGGAATCAGTTGAAGCTCCTGCTGCATCGACCGGGGAAACTGTTGTTATTGAATCTGGAGATGCCAACTCTTCGGCTTCGATGAAACCTGCCCCAGATCTGGAGATTCCATCCAAGAACTCTTGGCGTGAAATCATTAGCCCGACTAACAAGAGGATGGCTAAGAAGGGTGAGGCTTTGGTATTGGAGTCAGGTGACTTTTGTGTCACTATACCCAACGATGTCATCACCAGGAACCAACATCGTTGGGAAAACTTTATCCTGGCTCAGTTCCATGGTAAAGCTCCATCGCCAGGAGCTCTTCATGCGATTGTAAACGGGATATGGAGCTACAGATTGCAGAACATCACTGTCTCGAAATTGTTGGACAGGTCTTTCCTTATTCGAATCCCCTGTGCTGCTATGCGCCAGCAAGTTCTATCTCAGGGTATGTGGCATATCAAGAATCAATCAATGTTCGTGGGTAAATGGGAACCTGGAATTACCCCTGAGATCCCCAATCTTACTGCTGCTCCGGTCTGGGTGGATTGCCATGGAGTTCCGCTCCAATTCTTTTCTGACAAGCTCTTGAGCATGTAGCAGGGCTGGTTGGTTATCCCGTTAGATGTCATCCTTCGACTTTGAACATGACAAATGTGGAGGTGGCTAGAGTCCTCACCATTTTCAAATCATCAAAACCTTTACCGGAATGGATTAATGTCCGCTTTCACTCCGGGTAAACAGTGAGGGTGGAGGTGTCTTCTCCGTGGCTACCTCCAACGTGTGAACACTGCCATCAAGTGGGACATCCAATGAGGAAATGCCCAATAGCACCTATGTTATGCTCGGATTGCAACTCCACGATGCATCTGCCTGAGGATTGCACTCGGTCGAAGAAGAAGCAGTCCCCGATCCCACCTGTTAAGGCGACAGAGGCAAATCCTAATGCCGCTTCGAGTAGCAAGAGAAAGAAATCCAAGAGAAAAACTGTGGTGGTGGAGTTGGCAGACAAAGTAAAGGAGGTATCTGATAAAGCAAAAGAGGTGAAGCATAAGGGCAAAGAGATTGCAATCCCTCAGGCTCCTTCCAAGAAGAAACATGTGACTGTGAATGGGAAGGTTAGGTCGAAGATTGTTATTGCTACGCCTTTTGACACTGAACCTCTTTCCTCTTCTGACTCTTCTAGTGCGGGTGAGGAGAGTTCGTCAGAGGAGAGTTATGTTTCTGAGGAGGATGATAACCCTGCGGTTGATGATGGATTTATGCAAATGGTTTATAAAAAGGAGAAGAAGATAAGTTCTTCAAATCAGATTGGAGTTTGCGGGGCAAAAGCCCAAAATCAACATAATCCATATGTCGATGGATTTTTTTTGTGGAACGTTCGAGGCTTTAATAATCAAGTTAGGTGAAGTAGTTTTAGGAAATGGTTTAGGCTGACTAAAGCCCTTTTTGGCGGCATTATCGAGACTAAGTTAAGGACCCTAAGTCTTTGAAGTACATATCCTTTTCTTTTCCGGGTTGGAAGTTCGAGTGTAACTACGAGCATGCTGAGTTAGGCAGAATATGGGTTTTGTGGCATCCCTCTGTCTCTGTTTCCATCTTGTACAAGTCGGACCTGGCTATCTCTTGCTTGATTCGGCTTCCCAGGTCGAATGTGGATATGGCTGTAACTTTTGTCTATGCAGTTAATACCAAAGATGGGAGACCCTCGCTTTAGGATGATATAAGAACTGTCTCGGGTGATGTGAGAGTGACTGGAATCCCTTGGATCATCTTGGGGGATTTCAATCAATCTCTAAATCCTGTAGACAGTTCTAAGCGAGGATCTCGTATTACCAGAGGCATGGCTGATTTTCGGAGTTGCCTTGCTGATGCTGGGTTGGATGATCTTACTAGTAGGGGAAATCACTATAATTGGTGGAATAAGCAGCTGGCCAATCCGTTAGCTAAGAAGCTGGATGAAGTGTTAGTCAACAAAGAATGGATTCTTTCTTATTTTGGTGAGAATTTGTTTTCGGATCATAGCCCTTCTTCAGTGCATCTTGGTCTACCTCAGTCAATCAACAACAGACCCTTCAAGTTCTCAAATTTTCTGGTTCAACATCCAGATTTTCTCAGCTTGATTTCTGATGAATGGAAGCGTCTCCATTTTCCGGGAATTTCCATGTACTCTCTTGTTAGGAAGCTTAAGGAGCTAAAAAGGGTCATTCGAGGTTTCAGTAGGGATCATTACTCCAACCTGTAACAGAGGGTTAATGAGGCTCTGGAGAAGTTAAATGTCTGTCAGCGGTCCCTTCTTTCAAACCGTTTTGCTGCTGCTGCTCTTGATGTGCTCAGGTTTTAACCCTAGTTTTCTGCAAGCGCACAGATGTACGTTGTAGTACTTAGGGGTCAATCCACTGAAGACCAAGTAACTGCAATACGAGTTTACTTGAGATGAGAACCGAGCTAAGATGAAAATATGGGTGTTTGTTTGGGGGTTGTGAACAATGACGAAAATATCAAATAATAAAGTTAAAAACAAGTAAACAATAAGATCAAATCAATACGAGAAGATGTTGGGCGTTAGGGAATTCGCCGGGAATCATAGACTAGCTAACAAGAGAATTAAACATAGAGTTTTCTATAGATGTGTTCCTGAAATCAAACCCAGACTAACCTACTCACGTAGTATTAATCACAAAATTCACTCAGATTTACTAAACTCCCATTCAGTTCTCTAAGTGTCTAGACAAATTAGTTTGATAACTTCACAGAATGCTTTTGATTGACTCACGCTGTCTAAGAGGAATTGTTCATCTAAATAAGGTTAATCGATTTGACAACACTTTCGGTGAGTAAATCAACCTAATCGCAGTAGCTAGATGGTCGATCCAAGCCACATAAACGAAATGCAAATTTAGACGAAGAACTCTAAAGATAAACCTTAATTAAACAAACAATAAATCAATCCATGAATTCCCTTTGAAAAATCCCTTAAAACCCAACAAAGGAATTACTCAATCATAGTGTATAAGAACATCACAGAAGTATTGTAGTTTACTGGAAATTAAATAAGAGGAAGGTAAAAAACGAAGAATGAGGAAGAAGATGGAGATCGATGATGGCTCCTTCGGCGACCCCTTCTTCTCCCGAAGACGGCAACTCCGAGGCGTGCGGCTCTTCTCTACTCTCTCTCCACGACTTGGTCACTAGAATGACCTAAAACGAGTATATATAGCCTTCTAATTCGTTGGAAACGTCTAGGGTTTGAAGAATAAGTAGTGGGCTGAACTTGGGCTTGAATTAGGTCATTTTTGGACGTCAACGATGTCTGGCCGCGGTCGTGGTGGTCCTGACCGCGGGAAATCATGGTCTGGCCGCGACCAGTCTGGCCGCGGTCGCGGCCTATGCTCTCCTTTAAGACTGCATTTTCTGTCTTTAGTGCATCGGGAATATCTGAAGATCTAACCGTTGGATTGTCTCCAAACCAGTTGCATTAGAAATCTGGTTGTCTCCTCTATACTTTCTCAAATTTTGGGGATGATCAGATGGTGAAAAAGTCTTCATTGAGTGCCATACTTCTGACGGTCTGCATTTATCCAAAATTGCTCATTTGTTCCAAATTGCACATCTTTAATCCAAGTTTCCTGAAAAGTCTTTTAAAACTCTAAAACATAGAAATCACTTTAAACCCATTGATAACAGAGCTAAAACACCTGCATAAGATATCAAAACGATCCATCAAAATCTGGTGTTATCAACTCCCTCAGACTTAAACCTTTGTTTGTCCTCAAACAAAACATAGTTCAAGCCAGGAAAGAATCTTTAAAAACCTGCAGGAACTAATCAATATCTCAGTGACCGTCCTTCTAAACCATAACTTATCGTAAAACATCTATCTGGATCTAGTCTAGAAAATTCTCACCAAAATACAAACATAACTAGTCCGTTGATCCGTCATGCGAAAATCTACACACTTAGATCTAGCTTCCAGTAAACTAGCTCTTTGCATTCATTAAGTGCATAGTGAATTCTCAATAAAGACATCATTCAGGATAGACGGCGTATGGTAATTAAAGGCTATTTAAGCAGTGGAGTTAAAGTGTTTTGGGTTACCTGAAGATCTGGAGGATGCAAGATATTATGCAAAACCGCAAGAGAGAGTGGACCTGTTGATGTCCGAAAATTTTCAGTCACTTCTCCTTGCTAAATGTTGTTACATAGTCTTTCCTCTTTGGTTGTAAACAGCTGTTCCCCCAGACTTAGGTCTTTTCCGGGAATCAGAAAATGATCTCCAAAACTCCATATAATCGAACCCTAGCTTGCCTCAAGGATAAAATCGATCCTCCTAGACTCTCTTAAGGTTATTTCATTTCCTTTCTTATTTTAGTTTTTCCTTTAATTCTATTTTTGATTTTTGTTTTTGAAAGGGAAACAACCTTTTATAGAGAGAGAATTTAAGGGTTGAAATTGTACCAAGATTTTGAAGTATATCCAAGGCAAACTGAGTTTTCTCCTTTTGTTGAATCATTCCAATGAAATCTCAGGTCTCTGTCTTTAGTGACTGAAAACCGCGTTGATCCTCTTTCTCTCCGACGTTTTTGCACATATCTGCATATAGGACAATGAAAAACAAGAGTGCATGTGGTTTGAAAGAGGCTGGGTTACGGTGGGGAACTAGCTAAAGGTGAACTAGCCATTCAGGATCAACAAAAAGTGGTAAAGAATAAATGAGTCCTGAATGTATGATTTGTTTCCCTGATCTAATGCTTTAATGAGAAAGTTAAGTCAAGATTAAGTCCAAATAAAATGAGCTAGTATATCTTGTCAGAAAGAATCTCCATGAATAGTAGTCCTCTGGTGGGAGTTCGTAGTATAAGTACTCTAGCTACCGCCTAATCTAGGTCTAAATCACAAAAAGAGCAAAAAACGACGAAATAGCGTAGAAGCACACTGGTCTAAATAATCATAGTATTGTTTATTTATGTTCCTGGTTTGAAAACGTTTTGAAAAAATTTTCGAAAACTTTTTGAATAATTCTTTTATGTCCAAAACAAACTCAAAATAAATCAAATTTTGTTAGTAACAGATGAACATCCTTCCCCAGACTTATTTCACACTGCCCTCAGTGTGATAAAATCTAAGAAATGATGGATAAGGAAATAGAAATTTGAAGTGTTTAGATGTACTTACCTTGCCGGAAGAATGAGTTGCGGTTGGAATGATGGCAGCGAAGGTTGAAGTTTCAACGGGGCCGGAGTGATGGCTGTTTTCCGGTTTATGATTTCTTCTCGTCTTTTATTCGTTCTTCTTTATAAAAACCTGAAATTAAATGAAACAAAAACAAAGCAACAAAATAGAAAATAAAGATCAAAGGGAAATAAGTAAAATACCGAGTGGGTTGCCTCCCACTAAGCGCTTGTTTTAAGTCATTAGCTTGACTTGGTCGTCTTTTAGTCATTAGGCACATCTGCTAAGGAGATCTGATCTTCCTTTTCTTCTTGAATATCTGCAAGATATGGCTTAAGACGTTGTCCATTGACAGTGATATTGCCTCCTTGACGGTTCCATAGAACCGCAGCACCATATGGTGAAACTTCTTTGATCTTGATAGGCCCAGACCATCGTGATCTAAGCTTCCCGAGAAACAATTTTAGACGTGAGTTATGAAGTAGAACCTGGTCATTAGGTGAGAACGTCTTAGGAACTATTTTCTTTTCATGAAACGCCTTAGTCTTCTCTTTGTAGATCTTAGAGTTCTCATAGGCAATATGGCGAATCTCGTCTAACCCATTTAACTGAATCAAACGTTTTGCACCTGCTCTCTGGATGTTGTAATTCAGCTTTCTTATTGTCCATTCTGCCCTGAGCTCTAACTCCCATGGGAGATGACAAGCTTTACCATAAACGAGATGAAAAGGTGTAGTGCCTAATGGGGTTTTGAACGCAGTTCTATATGCCCAAAGAGCATCATCAAGCTTTGCTGACCAATCTTTTCTTGTTGTTCCAATTGTCTTTTCCCAAATTCTTTTGAGTTCTCTGTTTGATACCTCCACTTTTCCACTCGTCTGTGGGTGATAAGGTGTAGCTACCTTATGTTTCACTCCATTTTTCTTCAAGAGATTCTCAAACACTTTGTTGATAAAGTGGGAACCACCATCACTGATGACGAGTCGTGGAACACCAAATCTTGGAAATATGATCGACTTGAACATCTTCACTACTACTGTTGCGTCATTTGTGAGTTGACTATGGCTTCTACCCACTTAGACACGTAGTAAACAGAACCAAGGATGTACTTGTTTCCAAAAGACGAAGGAAAAGGACCCATAAAGTCGATTTCCCAAACATCAGAAACTTTGGCCTCTTGAATGAAGTTTTGTGGCATCTCATGTTGCTTGCTGATGTTCCCTTTTATTTGGCAAGCATTCAAACTTAGATATGAATTTATGGGCGTCCTTGAACATGGTAGGCCACCAATAATCAGCTTGTAAAACCTTCACTACAGTCTTATCAGTAACAAAGTGTCCAACATAGTTAGATCCGTGACAATGAGAAAGGATTTATGGAACTTCTTCTTCGGAGATGCACTTTCGAAACAAGTTATCTGAACACTGCTTATAAAGATATGGTTCATCCCAAAAGTATCTTCTAACATCACACAAGAACTTCTTTTTGTTGTAGCCGAAGAATCATGGCGGTTCGACCTCTGCTGCTAGGTAATTCGCGATATGCATAAACCCAGGGAGCTCGGAAGGTTTTGCTTTTGGAGGTGGGGTTGGACGTTTTTCTGGGGTGACTACTTTAGCATTACCATCTTTCTCCACGTCTCCAATAGGGTTTGGAGAAATCAATGTCGAGCTTTCATCAGGTGAGATAGTTTGCCCTTAGATTTCTTTGATTTGCGCTTAGATTTTCTCGCCTTGTGCTTCGATTTTCTCAATTCGACAACTCCCTTAGGCTCGACTGAAAGGGCTTGTATAGAAACGTGTTGGCACCTTTCCTTGTTATCTCTAGGGTCTAAAATCAACGTCTATTCCTTGTAGATGGTTATACAGTAAGAGCTTCCACCACTACAGACTGCAGGATAAAAGATTCTCTTTTTGACTTTAGAAAAACAAACTCTTCGGTTGGGATAATCAACAATTGCCCTCACTATTGCAAGGAATGAACTTCCAAATATTAACGTCCTTGGAGAGTTATTTTCCATCTCAAGAATGTGAAAATCAACAGGAACAAGACACTCTCCTACTTGCACCATTAAATTTGTTACGAAACCATATGGTATCGTGCTTGAATTGTCTCCAAACTTAACAGAACTGTGAGAAGGTTTGATATCACAGATCCCCAGCTCGTTTGCAATTGCTTTAGACATCATATTCACATTTGCTCCTGTGTCACATAGAGAGTCAGAAACTTCCACACCTTCAATTATGCAGGGGAAGACAAACTTCACCGAATCATTTATTTTATGAAGCTTCCTTTGGTGTGGAACTTTTCCTATTGCATCATACTCTTCAGGACATGCTGGAGATTCAACTTCATTGTCCTGATTTCTAGGAAAAGGCGTGACTTCTCTCTCACCATCACTGTCTATGACATTGCAGCGCCACATTGGATTGTCTACGGTTTTTCCCGGAAGATGACCATCTTGTCTCTTCACACTTTCGCCAATTTGTCCAATTTGTTTTTCGAGCATCTTGACATGAGTTGAGAGGTTAGTGAACTTCTCAAATGACTCCTCATTTTTCTTGTTGAGGTAATCATACATGATGTATACCTTGTACCCAAGATCGTTCATGTTGTCTAACTTAAGCTTAAAGTTGTGGGTGTCTTGGATAACTCAGCGATTCGTCTCTCGATAACTTCAGTGCTTTTTGAACTATCTATGGTTTGTGATAGCTGCACGTCCCTGCTATCAACATGAGTGGAAAGAGCTTCAAATTTACCATTAAGGTCAGTGTATACAATCCACTCTTAAATCCACATCGTCTGCTAATCTTTGCAACTTCGTAAGAAGTGGTTGCACCATAAGCTCGAGCTTGTTGTCTTGAGAGGTTGGGGACAATTTTGGAGCCGATTGGAGATTCATATGGGTGTGATCTTGTGCACCAAGTTGATTGTTAATCTCAGCTACATTAACTGCTTCACAGACATTAACAGAACGCTGCTGATTGTTGAGAAATAATTTCACCATGGCTTTAAGTTCTTCAATTTCCTTATGATTATGGGAAGTAAAACGTGATGTTCTTCCTTGATCAGGACAATTGTTTCTGCTTCTTGCAGCAAGATTATCAATCAATATATAAGCTTCTTCCATAGTCCTTGTCATCAAGTTTCCATCGCTTGCTACATTTAGAGGTGCCTTAGATGTCCATTCAAGACCTTCGTAGAAAGTGTTCAAGATGCATGTCTCTGTAAAACCGTGGTGAGGACATTCCCTAATGTAGCCTTTATAACGATCCTAAGCTTCATGAAAAGGTTCGCTCCTTTTTGTTGGAACCTATAAATCCTTCCTCTAAAAAACTTTGATCTAGAGGTGGTATAGAAATGGTTAAGGAAAGCAGCCTTGCATTTATCCCATGATCCGAGTGAACCAGGAGACAAAGACTTAAACCATGCACGTGCCTTATCAAAAAGAGAAAATGGAAACAACTTGCACTTTAAGTAATTTGCAGGAACTCCGACGGATTGCTTGGTACTGCTGATTTCTTCAAAATCTTCGAGATGGTCCATGAGGTTCTCCGATGCATCGCCATGGAACCGGTTCTGCTTGGCCAACTTTATGAGTTTCGGGCTAATCTCATAGTCTACGTTGATGGGTTGTAGACTAATAGGAGAACGGTTCTCATAGAAAGCATACGGAGTGTTATAATCTCTTAGAGTTAAGCGATGAGCGTTTTGGAACCTAACGTGCATATCAACGTTTTGCTGGACGTGGTGGTTATCTCTAAGCCTATCTAAACCTTGCAAGTGTCTATTGTTATCGTCCATCTCTAATTTTTGTGTGTACGTGTGTTTTTTTTGTTTTAAAAAAAAAAAATAATTAATTAATTTATATATATATTTATAATTTTTTTTGTTTTTTTATGAGTTTTTTTTTTAGGATTTCATCGGCAGTAGAGAACTTTTTTTTTCTTATAATCACATTGATTACGTAAAAAAAAAACAAAAAACAGGGATTCTTAGTCGGATTTGGACGTCTAAAAAACAAAAATTAGAGCTAGTTTGGATTGGGATTTGCCATATATAGTAGATAATGCGATGCGACTATGGAATCCATGGTTTAGTTTTAAGTTAATCATTTTACAGAACAACTCGCATATAATGAGGTACCAATACCAAGAAATGGTGTAAAATGTCAAATAGATGGATCGTGAAATACTAAAAAAGTATTTCGGTTAGGGATGGATCATATTCATTATTTGCAAGAAGAACAAAAAGTTTCTTTTGTTAGAGTGCACAAATTCAAAGCTAAGATCCTTTTCTTCTTTTTTTTTTGTTTTTTGTTTTTAAGTTTATATATATATATATATATTCTTTTATATAAAATAATAATTTTTTTAGTTATATATATATATAGATTTATATATTTTTTCGTTTTTTATATTAATTTATATATATATATATGTATATTTATTTTTTATATAAAATAATAAATATATATATATTTTTTTTTTTTCAAAAATGAACAAGAGAACGTACCTTAGACTCGATTCTGACTTGAAACTCGTAGGCAACGTTAATGGTTCCCGACAACGGCGCCAAAAACTTGATGTGCTCAGGTTTTAATCCTAGTTTTCTACAAGCGCACAGACGTACGTTATAGTACTTAGGGGTCGATCCACTGAAGACCAAGTAACTGTAATACGAGTTTACTTGAGATGAGAACTGAGCTAAGATGAAAATATGGGTGTTTGTTTGGGGGTTGTAAACAATGACGAAAATAGCAAATAATAAAGTTAAAAACAAGTAAACAATAAGATCAAATCAATACGAAAAGATGTTGGGCGTTAAGGAATTCGCCGGGAATCATAGACTAGCTAACAAGAGAATTAAACATAGATTTTTCTATACGATGTGTTCCTGAAATCAAACTCAGACTAACCTACTCACCTAGTATTAATCACAAATCAATTCACTCAGATTTACTAAACTCCCATTCAGTTCTCTAAGTGTCTAGACAAATTAGTTTGATAACTTCACAGAACGCTTTAGATTGACTCACGCCGTCTAAGAGAAATTATTCATCTAAACAAGGTTAATCGATTTGACAACACTTTCGGTGAGTAAATCAACCTAATCACAGTAGCTAGATGGTCGATCCAAGCCACATAAATGAAATGCAAATTTAGACAAAGAACTCTAAAGATAAATCCTAATCTAATAAACAATAAATCAATCCATGAATTCCCTTTGAAAAATCCCTTAAAACCCAACAAGGGAATTACTCAATCATAGTGTATAAGAACATCACAGAAGGATTGTAGTTTATTGGAAATTAAATAAGAGAAAGGTAAAGAACGAAGAACAAAGAAGAAGATGGAGATCGATGATGGATCTTTCGGCGACTCCTTCTTCTCCCGAAGACTGCAACTCCGATGCATGCGGCTCTTCTCTGCTCTCTCTCCACGACTTGGTCATTAGAATGACCTAAAACGAGTATATATAGCCTTCTAATTCGTTGGAAATGTCTAGGGTTTGAAGAATAAGTAGTGGGCTGAACTTGGGCTTGAATTAGGTCATTTTTGGACGTCAACGATGTCTGGCCGCGGTTACGGTGGTCCTGACCGCGGGGAATCATGGTCTGGCCACGGTCGCGGCCTATGCTCTCCTTCAAGACTGCATTTTCTATCTTTAGTGCATCGGGAATATCTGAAGATCTAACCGTTGGATTGTCTCCAAACCAGTTGCATTAGAAACCTGGTTTCCTCCTCTATGTTGTATCAAAGTTTGGGGATGATCGGACGGTTAGAAGGTCTTCATCGAGTGCCATACTTCTGACAGTCTGCATTTATCCAAAATTGCTCATTTGTTCCAAATTGCACATCTTTAGTCCAAGTTTCCTGAAAAGTCTTTTAAAACTATAAAACATAGAAATCACTGAAAACAGAGTTAAAACACCTGCATAATATATTGAAACGATCCATAAAAATGGTCAAAATCCAGTGTTATCAGCTCTCCAGGAAACTGAAGCTCTTGCTAGAAGGTCTGAGCTCGCTGATGCTGAGGAACGATATCTTTGGCAGAGATCAAGGGTTATAGGTATCAATAGTGGAGATAAGAACACTGCCTTTTTTCATAGATCAATGTCGGTTAGGCGAGCAGTGAATCAGATCCATCACCTCATGGATGATACCCAGGGGCGCATTGAGGAGCCGGCCACAATTCAGAGTTACTGTGTGAGCTTCTATGAGGATCTTCTGGGTCGGGAGGTTGAACCTATCTGTGGCAAGCTGTAATCTAATCCACACTTACACTGGTTTCAGATGTGATGATAATGTGATCTCCATACTCACTGCTCTGGTTTTTTAGGATATCAAGGCAGAGGTCTTCTCGCTACCGCTTGATAAATTGCCAGGCCCTGATAGGTACACAGTGGAATTCCTCAGGAGCACTTGGTCTGTGGTCGGCGAAGAGGCGGTGTCTGCGGTGCAGGAATTTTTTACCTCCGAAAAGCTCCTGAAGCAGGTAAACGCAACTCTGATCGCTCTTGTTCCAAAGTACATGGGGGGGGGGGGGTAAAATAAAAGACTTCCGGCCCATTTGTGCTGCAACTCCATCTAAAAGGTTATCTCTAGGATTCTAGCGAGACGACTGCAGCAGATCCTTCTGCAGATGATCTCTAACTCTCAGACTGCCTTTTTGAAAAGGGCGGTTACTTGTTGAAAATGTCTTGATGGCCACCGAAATGGTTCAAGGGTTTAATCAGAAGAGGACATCGAGGCGGGGAATGCTGATGGTTGACATTAGAAAGGCGTTCGATTCTGTCAACTGGGAGTTTGTAATTGAGATGATGAGATCCGCTGCTTTTCCCGATCAATTCATTTCATAGGTGGAGAAGTGTATGACTACGACTAGCTTCTCTGTCATTGTCAATGGAGGGAGTTACGGTTTCTTCAAGGGTACAAGGGGCCTTCGTCAAGGGGACTCAATGTCTCCTTACCTCTTCGTAATGACTATGGAGGTTTTTGCGAATCTTCTGGAAAGTAAGTATGTGGCTGGTCTGATTGGTCATCATCCTTAAGGCCAAAACCCATGTATCTCTCATCTTTCATTTGCTGAAAATGTCATGGTATTTTATGACAGAAAGCCTCAGTCTTTATGGGTAATAGTTGAGACTTTGGAGGAGTTCGCAGGGTTCTCTGTGCTTGGAATGAATATAGAAAAGTCTGCGATCTTTTTGGCAGGGTTGAAGGCAGATGAGATGGTGGAGTCTTCCTCTATGGGTTTGGTTGTTGGGACCTTCCTGATTTGATACTTGGGTCTCCCCCTTATGCACAGAAAACTGCAAAATTCGGATTATTCTCCTCTCGTTGATGTAGTGATGGGCAGATTCAGTAATTGGATGGTCAAGTCCCTCTCATTCGCCGGAAGATTACAGCTCATTTCTGCAGTGTTTTACAGTTCGATTAACTTCTGGATGTTGGCTTTCTCCCTTCCTAAGGGTTGTCTTAAGAAGCTTGAGAGCTTATGTAACCAGTTTCTCTGTTCTGGGGATATTCACAAGCGATATGGAGTGAAGATCTCCTGGACACAATGCTGTCTTCCTAAGAAAGAAGGAGGCCTCGGTCTCAAAATTTTAATGGAGTGGAACAAGGTTCTCAATCTGAAGCTTGTATGGTTGTTGTTCTCAGGCAGTGGTTCCCTCTGGGTGGCATGGAATAAGGAGCATCGGTTGAAGCATTCATCCTTCTGGTCTTGCGAAGAGTAGGTAAACTCATCTTGGGTTTGGAGGTTTATGCTAAAACTTAGACCTTTGGCCAAGCAGTTCATTCGATGTAAAATGGGTAATGGTCATGCTGGCTCTTTCTGGTTCGATAGTTGGTGCTCTCTTGGCCCTTTGATTGATGTCTCAGGTCTCAGCGGTCCAAGAAAACATGGTATCCCGAGAGAGAGCAAGATCAAAGATGGATGCAACAGCATTGATTGGAAATTGTGAGGTGTTCGGGTGAGGGATCCAGGGATGCGCGCGATACGGGAGGTTCTTCCTGCCACTCCTTTGCCTCCAACTGGAGACAATGATATCTATTCATGGCACAGTTTTTCATCAGGAAAAGGGCTCTTCAAAACATCTAAAACTTGGTATGTTATCTGAGCTTCTGCTCCTGTGGTCAACTGGAGAAGGGCCGTCTGGTTTAAAGGACACCTACCGCGCCATGCTTTTAACTTTTGGGCTGTGAATAATGATTAACTACCGCGCCATGCTTCATCGGGGTTATGCTGCATCTGTAGCCTTTTTGAGGAAACTCGAGACCATCTGCTACTGCAATGTGAGTTCAGTCGGAAAATTTGGCTCAAGGTTTTGCATAGGCTAGGTCAGTCTAGTGCAGTGATCACAGACTGGGATTCTTTCATCAGATGGTTGTTGCTAAGTTCGTCCAAGGATTGGACCCTTCTCAAGCGTCTCTTAGCTCAAGCCGCTATTGCTCATATATGGCGGCAAAGGAATGCGAGACTTCATGAAGGCATTGCCTCCACTCCCGACTCCATCTTCCATCTGATCGACCGCTTCATCAGAGATGCGCTGCTCGCTTGTATCAGGAGAGGACTCCCGACTCTTCTCTCAACCTGGTTTATTTACGGTTAAGTTTTTAACTTTCGGTAGTTTTACTTATTATAACTTTCAGACTTTTTTTTTGGGTCCATAACATGTGATCTGCTTCGCATCCGTTTTTTGGTGTAATATTTACATTTTATCAAAAAAAAACATGACTGAAAATACCGTTTGAATCTGAAATGGAACTAGAGGTTTGTAGCCATTTTCATTTCTTATTCAAAACAGTTGGTGGAACAAACTAATCATACCACAAGCGTTAGAATCTCCACCGAAAGGATTTGAAACTGACTCTGACTCTGGATGCTCCCCTGCCTTACCTAAACGGCTATAGCCACTTCTACAACAACAATGAAAGGATTATGCTTACCTAAACGGCTAAAAAAACGAACACTCAAATCTTGATGCCACTAAAGAAAAAGTGGAAAGTGTTCTTCTTTTTGTTTTCTCTAAACCTTTTAAAGAAACTCATAAGCTCTGTTTAGATGCAGTTTCTCTCCTTCACCAACTCCAATGCTCACAAAACAGAAATTAAAAAGAAATTTCAAGCTGGTATCTTCAGTACGATTTTTCTTTAAGAGAAAAGTTTATAAATTTAGATTTACGATGGGCTTACCAGTCATGACTTGAGAAGCTCGTTGGCTGACAAAAAAGAATATTCTCTTCCAAAACTAAAATTAAAATCTGAATCCTACAAAGAGCTCTGTATTTTAGCTCCATGATAAGAAAATACATATGTGGATTATTTATCAACGGCCAAGATTTTTTTGATGGATTTTTGTGCCGGTGATGAAGACATAGGAGTTTATATATATTTGCAAAACCTAAATTGTAAACCTAAAAAATTAACTCTGTGTTTTTTATTCATCATACACCTCTCTCTCTCCCATCAGCGGCCAAATACAACTCGATCATGTATAGAGGAGAAGAAAATTTAGACTCCATCCCAATTGATCTCATTGTCGACATATTCTCGAGATTGCCTGTAAAGTCAGTGGCAAGGTGTAGTTCCCTCTCCAAGCTATGGGGATCTATACTTCACCGTCCATATTTCACCGGGTTGTTCTTGACAAGATCATGGGCTCGCCCACGTCTCTTATTCGTCTTCAAAGGAATCCGTAAGAGGAGCTGGAGCTTCTACTCGTCTCTTCAGCTTCACAATATGTAACATCCCTATCCTGGGCTCCTAAGAGGCAGGGAACCGGGAATGTTAGATCGGTCATCGAACCGGGTCCGGTAGGATGTCCGATTTTGTGAGCAAACAGGATTGCCAGGAAAACGCCCAGGTAAAATCAACAACATAGACTTAAGCTGATCTATCAACTATACCTGAAAAGACAATGGAACAGGAGGGGTGAGTAAAGGGGATTACTCAATGAGAATGAGCATTAAGGAGGCCCACAACATCATCAAACTAGCATAAATTGATTTTAAGAGACCTAATCCTAAAACAATCCCACACAACACATATAGATATATAGATATATATATATATAGAGACAATTCATTCCTAAAAATCATTCACACAACATACAAGGGTAACCCTACAAGCAACTACACAAGCAGCGGATCTCTGGTCAACACCAGTAACAAGTGAGCTGTCACGTGGGCCCCCATGCCTCCCCGAAAAAGCAAACCAGAATAAACTCATCCAATGGCTGGCCTATTACCATACCTATTAGTCAGGTCTACTCGGCCAGTCACTCAGACTGATCCACAGCAATCACCTAAGACAGGCTGAGAACAATGGTCACTCAGACGACTGTTCAAAGCGGTCACCTAGAAAGCTGTACCCAGCGGTCCCACAGACAGGCTGTTAATTCAAACAGTGGATGGCTCATCCACTCCAGCGTTGGCCCCAATCGTGCGTTCACGACAGCGCATGCCAGCAAACAACACTGACTCCCCACACTAGGAGCCAGGGGTCCTAACAAAGATCTACTATGCACAAATCATCCATTTTAATACAACCATTCAATCCAATCTTTTCTTAAAGGTCCTTCCATTATTAAGATGCATTTTCAGTGATACCAAGTTGTAACAAAAAGGAACATTAATCAGGTTAGCATCACACAATCAATATTTTAAAGTCAAAATAAGTTTAGATCTATGTTCAGGTTAATTATCTCATTCCACCAGCAACCAGCTATTATCAACAAACAGGCAACATGGATCCAGGTCCTAAACAATTCTAACAACCCTAACAAGCAGATCTAAGCCTGATCTATGAAAAGACCACTTAAAAGTCAATCATGCATATGTAAGAGATTAGATGAAGCCACAAAGTCCTCACCTTGGCTTAGAAGGCTGAGAAACTGGAGGAGGAGGCAGAGGAGAAGGAGATCTAAGAGGAGATCCATCAGAATCAGATCCCATCTCAACCAAAGGAGAAGGAGGCGGCGCAGACATCTTGGCTGGACAAGGAAGCTTCGGCAGAGAGAGAGACTTGGAGGATGGTGGTGGCCGAGGCAAGGAGAGAGAGAGACATGGCCAGGAGAGAGAAAGAAGAAGAAGAAAACACAGGGAGAGAGAGGAGGAGAGAGCTCGGCGCAGAGAAGAGAGAAAGAGAGAAGAAAAAGGTGGCTAGGGTTGTTTAGGAGCTTAATGAGGGTTTAAGGGATTTAATTAGGTATTTATATAGAGGTTTAATAGGTAGTTTGGGCTTAATGGGCTCTTAAAAAGAAATTAGGAAAGGTCCAAATAAAAAGAAAAGGAAATAGAGATGGTTTAATCTAATAAAACCGGAATTAGGAAACTGGTAACATCCGTTCTTTGGTTAACCAAGAGTCGGAATGTTACAATCTTCCCCCCTTACACAGGATTCATCCCCGAATCCTAAGAAAAAAAATTCTGAAAAGAAATTCAAAGGCTAAAGACCACGAGAAATAAAAGCACAAGGGAGAAGAGGAGGTTGGTCGCAGAAGGAAAAGGAAATCAGGAATTAACTCAAGAAATGGAAGCAGGAGATGAAATGAATCTACAAGGAAAATCGGAAATGAAATCAGAAGGAAAAGCAGGAATAAAAATTCAGAAGGATATTAGGAATGGAACCACAAGGAACTATGGCACTAGAAAAGATAGAGGCTGAGAGGAAAAAGGACAGAAATGAGGCTATAAATGAAGAAGGAAAGATATTAGAAATGGGATTAGAAGGAAAGGCAAGAATGAAGTCAGAATGGAATCAAGTGGAAAGGCAGAGATGGAATCAGAAAGGACTCAGAACAGGAATTACAAGTGAACCATGGCACCAGAAAAGATAATGGCTAGGAAAGAAAAAGCAGAAGGGAAGCGGTAAGACACATGGCGCCAAAAGGAACTGAAGGCTAAGGGTTTAGAACGCAGAGTGATCAACAGAATCGTGTAGGAGGGAGAGTTTAAGGTATGATGCAATTTAAAACACTTTAGAAATAAATCAAAACCTTTTATTATTAATTTAAAATGAGGAGTAGAACATATAGTTTTTAAAATATAAAATACTAGGAAACACCAACAAGGAATTTTAGCTAAGTCCTAATAACTAGATCCTAAAGCAATCAATAAATCAAATAGAATAGAATAAATAAAAAATAAGTAGTTCTACTCCTGAAAACAATATTTTTCCTAATCACTATCAGCATCTTCAGGAAGATCATCTTCAGAGGGGTCTTCTTCGGAAGGATCTTCATCTTCATCCATTTTGCTGTCTGAAGAGATGTAGTCAGGGCCTCCAGTCTGAAAGGATCTCTCTACCCACAAGGCTCTGTTGTAGACTTCCCTTACACGACTTCCTATGCCCTTACCCATCTCCCTGATCCTTGCCCTGAAGTTGGAATGCAGACCTTGGAAGAAGAAGTTGGCAAACTCCTGAGCAGTGTAGGCCTAAGGTGCATGCTCCATTGCATTAACAAAGTCTTGATGGTTCTCCCGAAGCGTCCTCTCTGCCTGGATGGCAAACCCACTCCAACCACCAAGTGGGTTCACCGGAGGAGCTCCTGGTGCCACTGAAGTCTTCGGGCATTGGCAGCATCGCCCATGCTCCACCATTTGTTGGACAGCTGGCTTGGCCTCAGAAGGAGGTGCAGGAATAGAACTAGGCTGCTGCAGAGTAGGAGCTGAAGGGGCTGTCCTAGACTGGCTCAGTCCACTTGTAGATGCCTCCTGCACCTCATTACATCTCCAAGGAGTGTACTGTGGGGTCACCTGGGTAGCAGCAATCGTCCTCTTCCTGGCTGTCTCCTTAGTCCCATACCCAAATCTAAAAGAGGAAGGAAAAAGGAAAAAGGAAAAGAGAATCTTTTAGATAAGCATCTACAAGTTGTTGATTGTTCTAGGTTTGAAATCATTTTTAAATGATTTTTAATAAAAATGTTTTCGCAAACAGTTTTCTCTTTGAAAACAAAAACGGACGCGGCCACTCTAGAACGGAGCTAAAGTGATATAATCCTGGGCTCTGATACCAAGTTGTAACATCCCTATCCCGGGCTCCTAAGAGGCGGGGAACCGGGAATTTTAGATCAGCCATCGAACCGGGTCCGGTAGGATGTCCGATTTGGTGAGCACACTGGATGGCCAGGAAAACGCCTAGGTAACAATAAACAACATAGACTTAGACTGATCTATCAGCTATACCTGAAAAGCCAAGGGAAGAGGAGGGGTGAGTAATGGGGATTACTCAGTGAGAATGAGCCTTAAAGAGACCCACAACATCATCAAACTAGCATAAATTGATTTTAAGAGACCTAATCCTAAAACAAGCCCACACAACATATATATATATATATATAGACAGTTCATTCCTAAAAATCATTCACACGACATACAAGGGTAATCCTACAAGCAACTACACAAGCAGCGGGTCCCTGGTCAACACCAGTAACAAGTGAGCTGCCACGTGGGGCCCCCATTCCTCCCCGGAAAGACAAACCAGAATAAACCCATCCAATGGCTGGCCTATTACCATACCCATTAGTCAGGTCTACTCTGCCAGTCACTCAAACTGATCCACAACAATCACCTAAGACAGGCTGAGAACAACGGTCACTCAGACAGATGTTCAAAGCAGTCACCCAGAAAGCTATACGTAGCGGTCCCTCGGACAGGCTGTTAATTCAAACAGTGGATCGCTCATCCACTCCAGCGTTGGCCCCTGCCGTGCGTTCACGACAGCGCATGCCAACAAACAACACTGACTCCCCACACCAGGAGCCAGGGGTCCTAACAAAGATCTACTATGCACAAATCATCCATGTCATACAACCATTTAATCCAATCTTTTCTTATAGGTCCTTCCATTATTAAGATGCAATTTCAGTGATACCAAGTTGTAACAAAAAGGAACATTAATCAGGTTAGCATCACACAATCAATATTTTAAATTCCAAATAAGTTTAGATCTATGTTCAGGTTAATTATCTCATTCTACCAGCAACCAGAAATCATCAACAAATAGGCAACATGGATCCAGGTCCTAAACAATTCTAACAACCCTAACAAGCAGATCTAAGCCTGATCTATGAAAAGACCACTTAAAAGTCAATCATGCATATGTAAGAGATTAGATGAAGCCACAAAGTCCTCACCTTGGCTTAGAAGGCTGAGAAACCGGAGGAGGAGGCAGAGGAGAAGGAGATCTAAGAGGAGATCCATCAGAATCAGATCCCATCTCAACCAAAGGAGAAGGAGGCGGCGCAGACATCTTGGCTGGACAAGGAAGCTTCGGCAGAGAGAGAGACTTGGAGGATGGTGGTGGCCGAGGCAAGGAGAGAGAGAGACATGGCCAGGAGAGAGAAAGAAGAAGAAGAAAACACAGGGAGAGAGAGAGGAGGAGAGCAGGAAGAGAGAAAGAGAGAAGAAAAAGGTGGCTAGGGTTGTTTAGGAGCTTAATGAGGGTTTTAGGGATTTAATTAGGTATTTATATGGAGGTTTAATAGGTGGGTTGGACTTAATTGACTTTTAAAAAGAAATTAGGAAAGGTCCAAATAAAAAGAGAAAGAAATAGAGATGGTTTGATTTAATAAAACCAAAATTAGGAAACTGGTAATATTCGATCTTTGGTTAACCAAGAGTCGGGATGTTACACAATCCATATGATAAGTCATCGTCTGTTCTAGTAGCCAACTCAGCTTTTCATATGAAATTCCCCGAAGACATGCTCCCAGAATTTCATAGATTTACCTCTAGTTTGATTTATTTCTCTAGTATGAGGATCTCAAATAAGAGTGAGGATCAAGTGCCCGTGATATCTAACCCTAGAACGAGACAATATGTGAGCTTACCTAAACTTAGAAGTGACAGAAAATCATATAGCGTTTTAGGGTTTGATCCGATTGACAAGCAACTCAAGGTACTGGCGTTGGCTGATACATGTTCTAATAAAATGGGGGATTATAGAATTCTGACATTAGGAATTGGAGAATTGAGGTGGAGGAAGTTCCAATATCCAGTAAATCTTTACTCCAAAGGATATGCATCAATGGAATTTTGTATTACTCTGCTGAGTATCGTCATATGTCTTATGGGATAGTTTGCTTTCATATTAGGTCTGAAAAATTCAAGTTTATTGGCTCAGAATTATTTTATTGTCGGCATTCAAATAAATTGATAAACTATAAGGGTAAATTAGGTATAATTGGTTCGAAGTATTGTCAATACCCTAGAGTTGTCTATGTGGGTTCTAGAGGATGCTGAAAAGCCAGAATGGTCGAAAAATGTCTACACTTTGGGGGAGAATGCACCTGTTAATCCTAGCAATCATTTCATCGTTGGGGTGACTGCTACAGGTGAGATTGTTATTTCACAGAGACAGACATCTGAACGGTTTTACGTTTTCTACTTCAGTCCCAAAAGGAATACTCTCCAACGTGTTGAAATTCAAGGTGTTGAGAATCATTGTGAAGTTAACGCTTTTGTAGACCATGTAGAGGATCTTAATGTAACGATGCAAAGTATTTGAAGTCAAGCAAAGGCCTATATAAACATTAGGACAAGGCCAAAACCAGAGAAACGCCATAAATCTCGTGACCTATGCAACTCCGTGGAGAACAAGCAGCCATGAAACCTCTTGCAGAACAAGTACGAATTATTACCTAACCTAGAGTGAGGACACGTGTTGGCTAATCTGATCCTGGACGCCAACCCAAATTTAATAGCTATTAGATGTGAGTGTGACTTATCTCATTTACAGATTTTGTGTGAGCTGTATACCTCTTTTGGCGTAGCTGTTTTGTTCTTTCTTGTTATCAAGCGTGTTCATGTCCTAATTGCGTTACAGATGATGAGATATGAGATGCTTGTTTTTTTCTTTCTTTCTTTTTACGCTCCATGAACTCAATGCTTATGACAAGCTGCAAATTTTTTAGATCATCATGTAAAAAATTACTGCTTCAGCATGAGATCACCAATTTCTATTGCTTTTCCCATCTCATCGGCATAATTTTCAGATCTACCACTCAAAACTTTCTTACTTATTTGTTACGGCAGACAATGATCTCTACTTTCCTCAGAGTCTCAGATCGGCTCTTGAGTACAATGGAAGCTTTTTTTTATACATGTGCATGTTCTTTAGGACAAATACACAAATGGTCTAATGTCTAATGTCTAATGTCTATATCCTAACCAAAAAATTATCATATATATAATTCAACGTAAAGGTTGAGCTAAAGGTTTAAATATATGGCTTCGATTTTTATGTGTATGTTTTATATGATTTGTTCCTGTGTTACATACGCAAAATGGTAGAAGTGGCCGTGATTTGTTGCAAACGCTGGATAAAAAAAAGACAAAGACGAGGTCATGACGGTCATGATGAATCTTAAATCACAACATAACTATCCAAACCACAACTTGTTAGCTTATTGAGCTTTACTTGCTCAAGACTCCACACCACGTAGTATCGATAGAGGCCTGAGGCAACCTCTTTTAAATCTTGTTTGGTCGTTTTTTCCCATATCAGCATAATTTAAAAATTAGGAATAGAATTGAATTTAACATTAGTAAGAAAAAGTGGACCAAGATTTCTTTAAGAAATGACCAAATTCACAAAGATGTAGTCAAAACTATTTATTATTCTTCTTACTATATCATGGAACAGTTAACTCACCAAATCAACGAAGATCCGTTTCCTAACCCTATATGACAAAGCAGACCCTACAAAAAAATGTGGATCAATCACCCACCGTGAAATCGTTACCAGCAACAAGTGCCACCCATGCCTTACTCATTTATCATTTGCATCTAAATGATCTATTTAAATGATTCATCTGAATGAATCATCTGAATGATGCACATAACAAATGAGCAAACGAACATTTAAATGAGAAACTGACAAATGAGCAATGAATCTTTATTTGTTTGGTCATTTTAATCTATATATATATATATATATATATATATATATCTTTATCTTTATGTTTTAATAACAAAATTATTAAAATATTTATTTAATCAAAATTATTAAACAAGTTTTTATGTTTTTTATGGGAAAACAAAATTTTTCGTTTTTGAGGAAAAAACAAGATTTTACGTTTTAACGGGAAAGCAAGATTTTATGTTTTTTTTTTAACGGGAAAACGAGATTTTACGTTTTTGATGGAAAAACGAAATTTTATGTTTTTAATGGGAAAACGAGATTTTTATGTTTTTGACAGGAAAACGGGATTTTACGTTTTTGACGGGAAAATAAGATTTTACGTTTTTAACGGGAAAACGAGATTTTACGTTTTTTGACGAGAAAACGAGATTTTTTGTTTTTAACGGGAAAACGAGATTTTACGTTTTTAACGGGAAAACGAGATTTTACATTTTTGATGGGAAAACAAGATTTTACGTTTGACGGGAAAACGAGATTTTACGGTTTTAACGGGAAAATGAGATTTTACGTTTTAGACGGGAAAACAAGATTTTACGTTTTTAACAGGAAAACAAAATTTTACGTTTTTACGGGAAAATGAGATTTTATGTTTTAGACGGGAACACGAGATTTTATATTGTTAATAAGAAAACAAGATTTTACGTTTTTTTACGGGAAAACGAGATTTTAAGTTTTTTACGAAAAAAACGAGATTTTACGTTTTTGACGGAAAAACAAGGTTTTACGTTTTTTGATGGAAAAACGAGATTTTATGTTTTTGACAGGAAAACGAGATTTTACGTTTTTAACGGAAAAACGAGATTTTACATTTTTTGATGGGAAAATGAGATTTTACATTTTTGACGGGAAAACATGATTTTACGTTTTTGACGAAAAAACGACCTTTTACGTTTTTGACGAAAAACGAGATTTTACATTTTTAACGGGAAAACGAGATTTTACGTTTTATGACGGGAAAACGAGATTTTACGTTTGTGACGGAAAACAAGATTTTATGTTTTTAACGGAAAAATGAAATTTTACGTTTTAAACGGAAAAGCGAAATTTTATGTTTTTGACGGGAAAATGAGATTTTACGGGGAAACTAAAATTTTTGTTTTTGATGGAAAAATGAGATTTTACGAGAAAATAAAATTTTGTGTTTCGAATGAGAAAATAAGATTTTATATTTTTGACGGGAAAACGAAATTTTATGTTTTCGATTTTGAAAAATGAGATTTTACGTTTTTTAACAAGAAAACAAGATTTTTTGGACTGAGCCATGTTCATCCAGATGATTCAATTTGAATCACTTGGATGAGTTTCAAATTTCTTCATAAATTTATAAGTCATCCAGATGATCCATCTAGACGAGGCGATTTATGTGATTAAACGAACATCATTTGAATGTTTTATCTAGATGATCCATCCAGATGAACGAACGAACATGCCCTATGTCTATTTCCGACAGTCCTTCACCGAACTAGAGGATCATCCAAAAAAGGTAAATCATTAGCGATTTCTACAGATTAAGCACTAGATATTGTATGTTTCTATTCTTGATTTGTATCATAATGTAAAGGCCTAAAGGGATGTTCAATAATTGACAACATCATAGAACATAGGGGATAACTAGGGCTAGAGATGAATGAAAAAAAATAAAAATTAATGTAGTTCTCTCCAACTTTGGGATTTTTACATTTTTTGGTGTGGTTTTTGGCAAATCGGATAAGATATATAGTACAACAAAAAGTTATATCTTGTCAAAATTCATTGTAAGTTAATGAATGCTCTTCCTTACTGGTTTTGAACTGTTAGATTTTAAAAAAAAAATCTGGGGCTGATTCGATTTATATAGAGAATTAAATTTTCTTAAGTTTAATAGATTCTGTATTTCTGTCTTTCAAACTTGTATATGTTGGCAGTAAAACAAATAGAGGAGGATTTCATTGGTCTTTACTATATGTGATATCGGTTTTAGTTGTCTAATAGTTTTGGACTATTAGAGTGGAAAACGATTAAATGTGTTTTGCTACTCTGTGGCTGAAAGACAAATTAAACCTTTACACGGCCATAACGTAGAATTTGATAATTATACAAAGGTGTATGATTGATACTACAATATTATTTTTACTAATCCAGTTTTTTTTTTGGTAGAATTTACGAATCCAGTTTGATTGGGAAATTGATTTTTTTTCTTTTTCTTAGGTCTTGATTGGTAAAACTTTTATAAAAACATTATTAAATCATCCAATCAATTTTTATTAAAAGAGCATTTAGGAGAGCATTTAGAATATGCAAATGCTCTTCTAAATGCTCTTTCCTCTATGCTTTCACATGGAGCTTTTCCAAAACATTATGTTTTAAAAAATTTTAATAATTCAAAATAATTTTAAATAATTAATTTATTTTATTAAAATAATATCAAAAATTATATTTATATTAAAATATAAATTTATATTTTTAATACTAATATTTTCTATTTTTATTTTATAAATATTATTATAATTAAGTGAAAATTTAATAAATATGATAAAATATAAAAAAAATTATAAAAAATTTACATTATAAATATAATATGTATAAATATATCAAATTGTTTTTTAGAAAAAATTATATCTAATTATTCACAGCTTTGCCAATCACTTAAAATGATATGTTAATAGAGCATACAGCTTCAGCATCACACTACTTATGCTGTTTAAGCATAATGCTTTATTATCAGCTCTACCAATCAATGCCTTACATGAGTATTTTCTTAAAACAAGAAATAGGTTTGGTGTTTTTGTTACTGAGGAATTGTAATAGTGATACAAACTATTTTAAGGTGTTTCAAATTAAAGAAGTTTGGTGTTTTCAATTATGAATTAGGTTTTTTTTTTTCCTTTTGCATTGGGTTTAAAATGCCTTTCCTTATTGATTTAGGGCTATGATTAAGTTTCACCATGGCCTATGTATATGGTTTTTTACGGTCAAATGAGATTATGAGAATCTACTTTAACATTAACCTTATCCTCCAAGAGATACTAGGTTTAAAAAGAAGTTTTGCCTAAATATTTTCTCTCTTTCTAGCTAGTTTCACAAACGGTTCCTATTACGGAGCTAGCAAGCTCGCATCAACCGTATCAAAGAGTTACTGTGTAGATGCAAATGGAAGTTTAAGCACAAAATCTTATGAGCACTTATAAGTCAAAAGAGTTAAATAAGCATAAGCGAGAAGAAAATATTTGAAATATTTTATTTTCCCATTTTAACAACCACACCTTATATTAAGATATGACTCTTTGATTGGTTACCCGATCCGTAGGGTAAGAGTCACCTGTGAAATTTTCAATCTCATCCCTTTGCCAAGCCCAAAAATTCTCTATATTTTGCTGTCCATAAAAAGTTGTCAAATTTTGGGTCCAGATCATCATAACAAAAGGTTAAAGACACCAGACAGAAAATGACTTCAAGCAAAATAACGGGCTTCCGCCCGTTACATTCCTCAACTCGCTCTAGCAGAATCTCTGAAATATGACATGAATGTGCTTCGTCCTTGCATGATATACCGGGTTCTTGGCTAGAGACAACACACTCTGACTGTCGCTGTATAGCTGAACTCTACCTTGATCAACACCCAATTCTGACACAAATCCCTTAACCCAAAGTGACTCCTTAGCTGCTTCTCCCATTGCCATATACTCAGCTTCTGTGGTAGACATTGCCACAACAGATTGTAGCACAGATCTCCAACAAATAGGACCTCCAGCAAGAGTAATGACATACCCTGTAGTAGAACTTTTATTGTCCAGATCACCAGCATAATCTGAATCCACATATAGCACAACTGAGCCAAACTCTTGACCCCCAAACATAAGCCCAAGATCGCTTGTACCCTTTAAGTATCTGAAAATCCATTTGACGGCTTTTCAGTCTTCCAGGATTGGACATGTACTTGCTCACTTGACTAACTGCTTGTGCTAAATCAGGTCTAGTGCACACCATATCATACATCAAACAGTGAACTGCTCTTGCATAAGGAACCTTCAACATATCTCTGATCCCTTGATCAGACTTAGGACACTGCATTGCTGAAAGTGAGAAGTGCATCGCCAAAGGTGTAGACACTGCCTTTGCTTCTCTCATGTAAAACCTGTCTACAATCTTCTGAATTTAGCTCTTTTGAGAAAGCCATAATCTCCTTGAGCTTCTTTCTCTGCGAGTTTCCAACCCAAGGATCTTCTTTGCAGCACCAAGATCCTTCATATCGAACTCTTTCTTCAATAACTCTTTCATCTTAGTAATATCGTCCATATCTCTCGCAGAAATGAGCATATCATCAACATAAAGCAGTAGGTATATGGGAGAATGGTCGTCCAGATACCTTACATAGACGCAGCAGTGATAGTCACAGCTTGTGTAACCAATCTTCACCATGTAGGAGTCAAAACGTTTGTACCACTGCCTAGGAGCTTGCTTCAATCCATACAGAGACTTCTTAAGTCTGCACACAAGCTTCTCCTCTCCTGGTTTCACAATCCCCTCTGGTTGCTCCATATAAATCTCTTCGTCCAGATCTCCATGAAGAAATGCTGTTTTTACATCCATCTGATCAAGATGGAAATCCCAGCTTGCTACCAAACTCAGAACAGCTCTAATAGAAGTATGCCTCACCACAGGGGAGAATATTTTGTCATAATCAACCCCTTTTGAGTAACCCTTTGCCATTAACCTTGCCTTGTACTTAACTGGTTCCTTCTCAGACATCCCAGGTTTTACCTTGAAAACCCACTTGCATATTATCGCCCTCTTGCCTTTTGGTAAAGGCGTTAGATCCCATGTTTGATTTCTGTCAAGGCTCTCATTCTCTTCTGTCATAGCTTCAATCCAGAAATCTTTCTCAAGACTTGAGATAGCCTCTCGAAAGTTTGCTGGATCACTTGAACCAACCATCAGAGCATAACTCGCCATGTCTTCGAACCCTTGGTCTTTGAAGTGCCAAACTCTCCTCTGCTTTCCCATGCTGAACGTCCTGATCCACCTCAACAGGTTGTCCATCACGTCCTGCTGCTAGTATAGTCTCACTAGACTCCTCCTGTGATGTATCAGAATCAGTTTCAGTCTCAATATCACAGGAACTCGATCTGATTTTGCCTGCTGAATATTGCTCATCAAAGACCACATCTCGACTGAATACTCTCTTCTTATCAACAGGATCATATAACTTGAAGCCTTTCACACCTTTTCCAAACCCAGAAATATGCACTTCTTAGATTTCGAATCCAGTTTAGATCTTTCGTCACTTGGAACCAACATGTAAGCTGGGCATCCAAAAATCTTCAAGTTTGACAGATTAATATCTGTCCCAGTCCAAATCTCTTCAGTGAACTTCCCTTCTAAGGAACTCTTTGGCGACCTATTGATGAGATACACCGCCATGTTTACTGGCTCTTCCCAGAACTGCGTAGGAAGCCCTGCATTCAACCTCAAACACTCTGCTTTTTCTGCAATAGTTTGGTTCATCCTCTCATTGACACCGTTTTTTCTGTGGTGTTTTCCTGACAGTGAAGTGTCTTTGAATGCCATGCTCCTCACAGAACTTCTGGAACTCCTCGTCAGTATACTCCGTGCCATTATCTTATCTCAGATATTTAACCTTCTTCTCTACCTGATTTTCGACTTCAGCCTTCCAAACCTTGAAGTTTGCAAAAACTTCAGATTTTTGCTTTAAGAAGTACACCCAAACCTTCTTGGAGAAATCATCAATGAAGATGACGAAGTACCTAGACCCTCCTAATGACAGTTCCCGAGTTGGATCCCGCATATCCAAATGGACATAGTCTAAAAGACCTTTTGTCGTGTGATGTTCTGTCTTGAACGAAACTTTGGACTGCTTTCCCATCACACAGAACTTGCAGAAATCCATTTTGCAATTCTTTAAACCATCCAGAAGACCCCTTTTATGGAGCTCAAGCAACTCATGCTCTCCTATATGCCCCAGGTGCATATGCCAAAGAGCTGTGCTATCATATTCAGACACAGCAGCTGCAGCTCCACCTACAACCACACTCCCTAACGTCATGTAAACGTTCCCAGCTGTCATCTTCCCTTTAATCACCACCATAGATCCCTTACAAAACTTCAGAATGTGTTCATCTTCATCACCTCTGAGTCTGAATCCGCTTTTGTGAAGAGTACCCAAAGAGACCAAATTCTTCTTAACCCTTGAAACATACCTGACATCAGTCAATGTTCTGATAATGCCATCATGCAAACGAAATTTGACCTCTCCAGTACCAATGACACCACATGACATGTCGTTTGCCACCTGAACAGATCCCATGTTCCCACTCCTATACATCTCAAACCATTCTCTGTGAGAAGTCATATAGAATGATGCACCCGTATCCAGTATCCAAGAGTCTGTGTTATCACCAGATGTCACAGTCAACAAATTGCCTACACTGTCGTCTGAATCCTCCTTCTGAACCACGTTTGCAGAACCAGATCCACCGTTCTGCTTTCTGTTAGGACAATCCATTCGATAATGGTCTTTCTGACCACAACCAAAGCACATCAAATTCTTCCCTGGCTTAGACTTTGGCTTGTCCCTTTTACTTCCATCCTGCTTCTTTTCTTGACTTCCTTGTTGATGGTTGCAACTCACGTACAAACCATCACCTTGAGACTTGTTTACCACGGTAATAGTTTGTCACATTTCCCAATGGAATTGCAGCAAAGTACAAACCGTCTCCAGCGATATAGTCGTTTTTCGACTGTGATAGCTGTCATCAAAGTCTCGAACTGAGGAGGAAGAGAACACAGCAAGATCATGGCTTTATCTTCGTCTTTAATCTTAACATCCTCAGCTCGCTCTAGCAGAACCTTTTTAATTATCTTTGTCACCAGAAACAACACGAACCACACGAAGTGCAGCTTCCCAATGAGCAGGATTAGGAGCAATCATAAACTGAGAAATAATATGAATTGCATAGGATAACTCAGGACGTGTATTAGTCTGATATATAAGTTTCCCAACCAAATGACGGTATGGAGCAGGATTCGATATAACCGCGCCATCTGCCAAAGCAAGCTTGTGATTCTGTATCAACTGATGAGTAGCCGGCTTAACACCAAGTAAACAAGTTTCAGTGAGGATCTCGAGTGCATATTTATGTTGACACAAATAAATACCAACTGGACTTCGTGCGACTTCGATCCCTAAGAAGTATCGCAAAATGCCGCGGTCTTTCATTTGAAAACACGAGCTCAAATAAGTTTTAAACTTGTTGATTTTGCCTACCGAGCTACCAGTGATGATCAAGTCATTAACGTAAACAAGCACATGAATGCAAACAGACTCCTTCTCAAGTGTAAACAGAGAGTACTCAGATACGTCATGGTGGAAACCGTAAGCTTCCAAAGCTGATGCAAGCTTCACATACCAACATCGAGGAGCTTGCTTTAAATCATACAGTGATTTTCTTAATTGGCAAACTTTCGTTTTGTCATTCGTCTGGAACCCATGAGTAAAATGCCTGTATACCTCTTCATCAAGATCTCCATGTAAAAATACATTATGGACATCCATTTGATGCACTTCCCAATCAAGAGAGACAGCTTGTTGAATAAAAGTACGAATTGCTACCATCTTAGCAACCAGAGCAAAGGTCCCGTCGTAATCAACTCCCTCAGTTTTATTATTCCCAAGAACGATCAAAAGTGCCTTGTATCGTTCTACCGAACCATCAGATTTCAATTTAATTTTGAAGACCCACTTACAGCCAAACACAGTTTTCCCAAAAGGAAAATCCTCGACAGTCCACGTACTATCAAGTCTTCCAGCGAGATGACTTCATTTTGAACAGCCAAATGCCACTTTTCATCAATAAATGCAACTTTGTAGCTTCGAGGTTCTATGGCCAGAAGTCATAGCCATGACATATGTATGTATGATAAGCGGTGGAGAATTGAGACGAAGAGAGATAATTATCCAAAGGATAAGGTGTGACGGAAGAAAACAGCTCAGTAAGTAACCGCGAGACAAAATCCGCAAGCTTAACAGATCGTTGTTTCTTGCGATGCCCACAACCAAGTAATTTGGGTTCCTAGATCACTTCTGGTGTCGTGGTGATCAAAGATTCATGAAAGATAGCTGGAACAATCTGCAGGTTATTGGAGTAATTATCAATAATTAAATCATTTGTACCAGCAAAACTTTCTTTGTCATGAGCTGGTGTACCATCATCAATATCAGAATTCACAGGAGCAGCTTCATTCTCAAGTCCCGGTGGTGGTATTGGCCGAGAAGAAGAGATTTCGGGATGAACAACATCCACCGGTATAACAACATACGCAGAGCTATCGGGATGAACAACATCCGCAGGTATAACAACATCCGCAAAGCTTTTAGGATGAACAACATTCTGCAGGTATAATTGCATCATCAAAAACATCATCATCATCGATGACGTTAATAAGTGGATGATCAGAACACGACAAAGAAGAAAAAGACACAATTGCTATTTCGTTGAAGTTAAATTCTGTTTCATTGAATATTACATCACGAGAGACAGAGACAGTTCTTGTGTCAATATTATAAACTTGCTAACCTTTCTTGGCAAAAGGATATCCAATAAAAATGGATTTCTTGCTGCGAAATCCCCTCCATGCTTCTGATTGTGAACATAAAAAATGCAGCCAAAAATTCGAATATGGTTCATCAGAGGCGGACGATTGAATATCAATTCAAACGGTGTTTTCCCACTGAGAAGAGCTGTGGGTGTACGATTAATTAAATAACCAGCAGTAAGTGCACAATAACCCCAAAACTCGTATAGGAAGTCTCGCTTGAAAACGCTGTGCTCGAGCTACATTGAAAATATGACGATGTTTACGCTCTACTCTACCATTCTACTGAGGTGTGCTTACACATGAAGTTTCATGGATAATACCTTGCTGAGCAAAAAAAATCAGATGAGCAGATGAACTCTGAGCCATTTTCACTTCTTATTGTTTTAACTTTGCACGTGAATTGTCGGTCAACAAGGCTGATAAAATTTTGAAGATGTAAAGGAGCATCTTGTTTCGTTTTCAAAATATAAATTCACACAGCCCTTGAATAATCATCAACTAGTGTAAGAAAATATCGAGAGCCACATAGTGCAGTAGTTTTATATGGACCTCAAAGATCACAATGCACGATTTCAAATGGAAAACTTGTCTTGAGACAGTTTACGGTAAAAGAATTTCTTGTATGTTTGGCATGGATACAAATTTCACACGCTTTGGAATCAAAATCACTGCAATTAAAACCAGAAAACGGTAAAAACTTCAAAGCTTTTGAGAATGGATGTCTTAAGCGTCTATGCCACACATGAACGGACGATAAATCTGATCCATGTATAGCTGCAACAATTAATACACCATGATAAAAATAAAGTCCAAATTCTTGCTTACCCGCCCCAATCAGCTTCATCGTGATGCGGTCCTGAATCACACAAAGGTTATTAGTATGCTGAAAACACAATGACAATCTCTATTCAACTGCAAAACAGAGATGAGATGACACATAAGTCCATCGATAAAATACACCTCTCGCAAAGCCAAAGAAGAACATAATTTCACTTTCCTGTGTTTACTAGCCATAGTGTATCGACCATCAGGAAGTTTTATCAACACTGGGGCCATGTCACAGATTTCAGTCAGATAATCAAGTGTACCAGTCATGTGATTCGAAGCTCTTGTATCAACAATCCAGGAATCAATAAAATATTTACTAGAAAGACGCTTAGTCTAGTGCACTTTGCGTTCTTTAAGAAAAATAAACTAATTCCTTCCACTGATTATCACTGAGACCACTAATCTCCACTGGATCTGCAGAAGTCAAAGTTGTACTAAAAGCAGACAGTGCTGTGACAGCAGGAATAAGAGCTGCAAAAACATGATTTAGCTGAGCAGAACCATGACCAGCACCTCCATTTTTAACTCTAAAGCGCTTTTCAATGTGTATCCAAAGTTCATGAGAGTCATCAATATGAGACATCAAGTCAGAGAGATTTTCATCAATTTGTGAGTTTCATCTATGAAACCACGAGAGCATTGTTTGCAGTCCAATTTTCATAATCAGGAGACGTCTCCTCCTGCTGTGATACGGTACCATCTGCAAAATCAAACTTTTTTCTTGCCTTCAGTGCTACACGAAGACTTGCGGCCCATTGATCTAGTTTGGACCACGCAACAAGGGTTTGGAGATCAGAGTAATAGGATTATCTCCAGAAGTTAAGTCATATGACGATATGGTACGACGAGTTTCAGTAGGAGTTGTAGAAACCATCAAAATAATCGTCGAGTTGTTATCACCCCTCGTAAAGAAAAAATTGTTTCAGAGTGAAAAAATGAGATCTTGTAGCAGAAACTTGAAATCTGTTAAATCTAGAAACAATAAAACCTTGTACTAGATTAAATTTTAAAGCTTTGATATCATGACAAGAATTTTTTAGAAATTGTAAAAAAAAAAAAAATTATATTTCATGTCAATATAAAAATGATATGTCTTATATACACAATCCAATTAATCTAATACTTAGTATATTTTTCATATGAGACAAATACAATAAATTCTTAATATGGCCCAATAATATAACTCCATATTGTCTTGGCCTTTATCTTGTTTATCTTCAAAGAGGTTTTGATTTCTCTTCCCCAAACCCGATCCAGAAAACCGTATCATCCCTCCATTAAGACCATGATTATCGGTGGTTTCTCATTGGTTTCTTAACATTTAATTAAAAATGACGTCAAAACAATAGGATCGATTCCTATTTAAGGACTAGAAGGATCGACTCTTGGAACTGTCGTGGCAGGCTCTCATTAGTCCAAGAATCATCATCCATTTTCCCTCGGAGAACAAATTTTTGTCGACCATTTCTTCTCCTTCATCGGACAAAAAATCCCTCGATGCCTCCGATGCCTCGTACCTCAGTCGTCGGCGACCACCATCTTCCAGCAGATGAATCGTATCACCGCCGCTGAAACCTCTTCGAATCTCGGAAACCATGGCGGACACAATATAGAAGAAATTGACCGAGCTGTTTTTGTTACTGCGTTCAAGAAATACAGCGGAGGATAATCATCAATTCGGTGCTCTGCCAGCTTCGCCGCAACTTTCAACTTCTGACCTTTCAATTGGAAGAGAGCTTTGATGAGCCAGATGATAATCCAATTTCTGAGCTTACAAAATTGCGAGAAACAGATGGAATAATGGAATATCATAGCAAATTTGAGCTGCTTCAGTTTCGGGTGAATTTGTCTGAGGATTCGTTGATTAGGGCCGTTCTAGCAGGTTTACGAGAAGACACTCAACTACACGTTGTTTGTTTCATCCACAATCTCTCAAATGTGTAAATGGCAAAATCAGTGCACACCATGTGTTCGACAAATTGCTTCTGGTTTAGAAGAGAGAGCTCAATAAAAAAGTTTAGAAGTTGCTGCTGGGTTATTCTGGTTTAGAAGTGCAATTGTTATCCTCTTTCAAGCAAAGGTGTGTTGTATCACAGATGTATACACACTTAGCAGTATGTTGGATTACAGCTTCGAAAAAGAGAAAATTTTGCAAGACCTGGTTGTTTAAGTTCAGGAGAAGACAGCACAATACCATAGTTATTCATTTTTTTTAAGAACATGGGTTTCTCTAATGAATCAATAAAAAACATAAATTCTTAGAAAAATTTTTAGTTTAAATTTAATATTAAAATATTTATGTAGAAATCTATATAGGTTTCTGCAATAAACATGCTCTAGGCTGCTCTACGTGGAGATTCATTTCCCATTCGCTGGACGTCTCGTCAAAGTAGACAAGTATCATTTTCGGTGTGATGGCTCTGTCCCCAACTTCGTCCCAGCGCCGGCTCAACATTTTTCAGGGGCCCAATTTTTTTTTTTTTGTCTTTTATGATCTTTTGAACATTAAATTTTTAAAAATCTTTTATATTTTTCAAAAAAAGTTAGTTAAAAAAAAAGAAAAGAAAATATATCTAAACTTTTTAAATATAAAAAGATCTTATTACATATATACTTCTTTTTAATAAAACAAATGATAAAAATTTAAAAAAATTGAAACTTTGAGCTCTGGACGGTCACACTACTTGCCGCTCCTAGATATGCTGATACTGCTCTGTCCACGCCAAAGCCGAATCTGTCACTGTGAATGTTCTCTTCACATGACTCTGTTCCTGATTTCATGATGATTATCTTCCCGAGGAACGATGTACTCATAAGCTGTGATGTTTTAACAGATCCGGTCTAAGTGGGTAAAGTAGATGCACAACAATCTAGTGTTTTCTTAACAATTTTTTTTTGTACAAAAGGACCTAATTCTTATAAGCCCCAAAAAAATAAATTTATGAAGGGACCCAAAATATATTTTTCCCTAGAGCTTTGTAAATTGTTGAGCTGGGACTGCGCTCTAATCTCTGAGCCCTTGCTTGCATTGCAAGTCACCGAGGTGAAAGAGAGTTTTCATCAGTTGTGGACCTTTTGGTTACAATGACATGGTGACTGATGGCTCTTCGTTTTGGACTTTCTTCACACACTTGTCCAAGATTTGTCTAAATGGGTATTGTTCTAATTTTCAGCCTTTTTTTTGTTATCCGGAGGTAAATTTATGGCCTTTCGGATCCAGACTAATTCCCCTTAGGCCCAGTATCATTTTCATGTAAATTCAGTAGCAGCCGACATGGTTGGGTGGCCAAGAGTTAATTATGTGACAATTCTGCATTCATAGAAACTCGATCCCTGGCTTAGATCCACAAAATCGAATCTTCCACTAGAAAGAAACCACCGCCACTACTATCTCTTGGTTAATTTTCAGCCTTTTATTCTCAAAAATTGGTTCCTCGAGAGGATATATAGTTAAGAATTGATGAATATAAATAAAAATAACAAATAGTGTTTGGTGTATTCGTCGTAAAAAATTGGTGTGTAATAATGGTAACAGAAATTTAGTTGGTGTATAAATTAATACAGGGAAATTTGGTGTGATAGCTAGAAGACAAGAGGCATTTGCATATGTGGGAACTAATTTTCACAGGGTGTGGAAAGTACCTAATACCCCCTCACTTTTATTGGACTCTAACACGGCATATGTCTTAACGTAGACATCTTTACACTTTTCTTTTTATCTGACAACTTTCTCTTTCATCCAGCTTTACCTTTATTTCAAATCTGTTTTTCCACGCCTTTATAGCTATGATTTGGTCCTTGAAATTCATTTTGAATTTCAAAATACATCTGCACCATCAATATTGTTCTCATCTCTGATTTCCGACGACTTCTAATCTTGGTGTACGGCGAGTTATTGTCCGGTTACATCTTCGCTTCAACTCTATCGGCGAGCCTCTTCAGCTTTATCGGCGAGCGTCTTCAGTTTTATTGTCGAGCCTCTTCAGTTTTATCGGCGAGCCTCGATATCCGAAAATGGTCGACAAGTCTTTCACACCCCCGGAGCCTGCTTCCGCGGCGAAGACCGAAAGGTACGTTTACAACTTTTTCTGGGTTTCTCCGTTTGTTGATGGGCAAAAGTGGTCGTAAATGGTGTTGTGGTTGTACTGAACTCTGATTTTACTCCCAACACGCACGTACTGTCTCTTTAATTTTGCAGATCTAGATTTAATATGTTTGCCGATAAATTACCTCTAGTTAGTCTGTAGTAATCGTTTCTGCTCATTATGAAATGGATGAAATTACATTCCACCTCCTTTGTCTTCTTTATCCGCAATCCGGTTTGGATATACGATTTTCTTGATTTTGTAGATCTAGAGTAGTTAACTATTTTTATATGCATACTGAGTAAGTAATAACTACATTGAATATCGTTATTAGTAATCGTCTACTCTTATCGTCTATAACAAATACAATAAACAACTACTCCATATTCAGTTTACATAACTACTATGCACATATAACCTACTACTAATATAACTATCGATAGTTAACTACGTTACAATAGTAATCAATTTACAATAGCTAACTTTTTGCCATTTTTCCTTTGTAGGAATATGAGTTCTCTTCAACAATGTGAACCCACACCATTCACAAATAATGTGCTTCTCTAGATTCGTGATGCACTCGTTGATGTCTTTGTAAAAGTTGCTAGAGAATCTGCAGAAGATGCTTATTCATTTGCTAGTTTATGTAAGGTTTTAAACCAAACATTCAAGGAACGTCTGTCATCACGGCGCTCAACCTATCTGTCTTCATTAAACAGCCCAACTAAAAGATGAAAATAGACAACTACCAATAATCAACTTTTGAGTAGTAGCTATATAATCGAAAAAAAAAAAATTACTAATACTTACTTAAATATTAGAATCAACTTTGAGCTGTATAGCAAATAAACAACTATTAATAATCGATTTTGAGTACTAGCTATCTAATCAAAATACGTTACAAAGTAGTCAATGTTTTTGTGTCATTCAAACGAACCTTTTTATAAAAATAGTTGTCTACTACATAACCCACATACTCTGAGCAAATGATCTTCTATGAAAATAGTGAACTATGGCCATAGCGTTACCATTGTAACCCCTCCCAAGCACCTACTGAAAAGCCTTGCTGTATTCCTCAAATTTCTTTGTGTCATTCAAACGAATTGGATCAACCACATTTCTACCACAAAGTAGTCAACTACAACTCAATATAAAAAGTTAACTATGTTACAAACACTAAATAGTTGACTACTTTATCCTCATTTCTCTTCGGGATGGGATCTTTTTTTTTTGTCGACCATGTGGTCAGCGCATTAATGGGGGAAGTAGTTCCGAGTCACCAGAACATACATAAGTTGGTTCTGGATAGAAAGGTCTTTCATAAAAAAGTCTCCAAAAACTAGTTGTGTACACCTCTCCCATAAGCTTCTCATTTGCAATGTTTTTTTACTCATCGTGATCGATTACAACCACCTACATATTAAACATAGTCACATATTAGTAATCATCTACTGTAAATATATGAGCACAACAAACAAAAGAATTAGAATAAAAATGTCTATACTGAAATAATATGTGACTATTTGGTATACATCTATTTACCTACACGACAAAAAGCATAAGGGATGGGCAAAAAGTAACGAAAGTTTATGTTGGTAGTATCGCCAAAAGCAGGTAGCGTCTGCGCTTAACTATCATCGTGTGATCCCTATCTGCCACAGTAAAAGCAATGTCTACTTTTCGGAAGCAAGGGGCATAATATCTTTTCCACTCCTACTTTTTGGTTGACTTCCGCTACTCAATGAATTGACTCCTTTTCAATGTCATATGCCTAATTTGCTCCTCCAGACATAATATTGATGTAAATTACCCATTAATAAAAATGTATTATAAGTAGAAAGGTCTTTATAGCAAATTTGAAGGCTTTTGAAAACTGTTACAGTAGCTTCCCTTTCAAAAATGTCGGCAACAATCTATATTACAGATAATATATTATATACCTTCTGCTGGCACAATTGAAATTGTCCCTTTTGTCAGGACATAAGATCAAATAAAACGATCTGCTTGGAAGAATTGTCTTTAAAAATTGTTGAATGTTCTAACTTCTAAAAGAACACTTCGGAGAAGGTGTGATCGATGAGCTATTTGATCGGTTTGCTAAGAAACTCGCCAAGTATCCTATTGATTTTAATGAATGCGAGAAAAATGTGAGCTATTTTACATTGCTTAAACGAAATTGAATAATGAGATATAATTAAATAAAGAATAATGTCGTTTCTTTGTATCATCACAATAACAAGTCCATTTGTCTTTTTGCCAAGATTATACGAATAGCATACATTACTTACTTGAGCTAAAGACCCATCCTTAATCAAATCGTTATGTGGTTTTTTTTTGTTAACCGGGGATATCTGAGTTCCAAATCGAGACTAATTTGCGATACCTTGCGGTTTACATGCAACGTCTTGTAAATCTTGTTTGGCCGTTTTATCTCTCTCCCATATAACATTTAAAATTAGGAATATAATTGGCTTAACTTAACAACAAAAAGTTGACCAAGTTTTCTTTAGGAAATGACTAAATTCAAAAAGATGTAGTCAAACTATTTATTATTCTTCTAATTATATTATGGTGCACTTAAGTCATTGAATCAAAGCAGGTCCGTTGCCTAACCCTAAGAAAGCAGACAAAAAAATAAAAAAATTGTATTTAATCATCCACTCTAAGAAAGCAGACCCTATTAAATTTTGGATTAATCTTTCACCTAAAATCTTTCCCAGCAGAAGGTGCCATGCCTCCATTTTTTCCGTTTCCGACAGTCCTTCACCCAAACGGAGGCTCATCCAAAAAGGTAAATCATTACCGTTTTCTACAGATTAATACACTAGTAGTCGTAGATATCGTAAGTTTCTGGTCTTGATTTATATCAAAATGTAAAAGGATGTTCCACAATTGATGATATCAGGCGTTGAAAAAAAAAAAAAAATTTGATGACATCATATGTAAAGAAAACAACACGGATAGTGCTTAGCAAAGACCGTAATACCCGAAAACCCCAAAGAAACCAAGAGAATAAACACTTTAAGTATAAGAATAATATGGAAGAACACTTAGAGAATACTTGAAAGATCTTTAATGAGAATAAGGGAACTTAGAAAGACACTTTTACTTCACTTGTTCAACTTTTTCTTTCATCTTACAAATGAGAGGGTGATGAGGTATTTATAGCCTCCAAAGACATCTAGAATTTTACATAATTCTAGATATTTCTACCATAACCTTGTTAAGTAGATATTTTCCTTAGTATCTAGAGTTTTCTACAAAAAGATAATATTTTTAATTACAATTATCAAGATATTTTTATAATATTATCTATATATTTATCTTAAAGATTTCTCTAGAACACTGAGGTGATCAATCTTCTAGAGTGTTTCCAGAGAATTTCTACAATTCTCCATCATAAGACAAAATTAAAGTTGATCCAAAATAAGTTTAATTGTAATACTCCCCCATAAACTTGATTTTGTCGACCAATCTGAGCTTTGAGCGAAGTAGCTCAAATTTGCTTTTTGGTAGTGACTTTGTGAAGATATCTGCAACGTTGTCTTTGCTTTGAACCTCCAAAGCTTAAATTGTTCCATCAAGCACCTTCTCCCGTATGAAATGATGTTCTAACTTGATATGCTTCGTCCTTGCATAGAACACCGGATTATTGGCCAACTTGATAGCACTTTGACTGTGTCCATGGATTGCCACCGGCTTGTTGATTGGCTCCAAGAAATCTTCAAGGAGTCTTCAAAGCCATATACACTCTTGAGCTGCGAGTGTTGATGCTTTATACTCCACTTCAGTGGTAGACAACGACATCGTTACTTGCTTCTTGCTGCACTAAGAAATGCTTGTATCTCCACACATGAAAACATAACCCGAAGTTGATTTACGATCATCAAGATCTCCACCAAAGTGAGCATCTGTGAACCCATAGAGGGAAACCTTGGCATTGTACTTGTACAACAAACCCATGCCAAGAGTTGTCTTCACATACTTCAAAATCTTCTTCGCTGCTTCTAGATGTGGTTTTCTTGGTTCTTGCATAAACCGACTTACGAGACCCACTGCAAAGGCAATGTCAGGTCTTGTAATGGTTAAGTATAGAAGACTTCCTACAAGAGAGCAATTAATTCGAGGATCGGGTAGCAAAGAACCCTCATTGCGTTTAAGCTTTATGTTAACATCCATCGGAGTAGTATGTGTCTTTGCTTTGTGTACTCCGAACCTCTCAACAATTCTTCTTCTGTAGCTTTGTTGGCCGAAAAATATTCCATCTTTTACCCTTTCGACCTCCAAACCAAGAAAGTTGTTCAATTCATCCAACTTCTTCATCTCAAACCTCACCGACATGTTCAATTCCCAATGATGATCATATCATCCACGTAAAGAAGAACTACCACATGGACACCTCCATTCTTCTTAAAGAATAGGCTCGGATCAGAGTTTGATGGCATATACCCGCAAAACTGAAGGAATTGAGCAAGCTTTCCATACCAGGCTCGAGAAGCTTGTTTTAACCCGTACAAAGCCTTCTTAAGATTGCAAACATAATTAGGATGCTCTCGTGACTTGAAACCAAGCGGTTGCTCCATGAAGATTATCGCGCTCTCCGTAGAGAAAAGCATTCTTCACATCTAGTTGCCATAACTTCCAAACAAAACTTGCGGTTAAAGATAGAAGTGAACATACTGTAGTCATCTTTGCCACTGGACTAAAAGTTTCATCATAATCTTCTCCATACTTCTGAGAGAACCCTCGAGCAACCAACCTTGCCTTAAACCTGTCAATGCTCCCATCCGGTTTTCGCTTAATTTGGTATACCCATTTACAAACAACAGGTTGGACATCCTTGGGTTTAGGAACCAAATCCCAAGTTTCATTCTTCATGAGAGCATTCATCTCCTCTTTCATTGCGGCCTCCCACTCTTGAGCTCCTTTTGCTTCATTATACGATGATGGCTCTTCTTCATCTAATGGAGCTGCAAAGTAGCATGAGTAAATAGTAACGAACTGTTCATCTCTGAACCGAGCAGGCCTAACAATATTTTTTTAGGCCGTCTAGTTACCATGGAACCATGGTCTTCTTCCTCATCTTCCTCTTGGTCAGTGCTTCCCCTTTCACCTTGCGTCTCCTTGTCAAGACTTCCGCTTTCACTTGATATTTGAATAATCTTGGAGGAATCCCCACCTTCTTGCTCGATCAAGACTTGAGGTGGTCCATAAAATGAGGAAACTTCATCAAAAACAACATTACGAGACACAGTATACCTGTGTGTCTCTGGATCCATACACCTCCAGCCTTTCCTTTGTTCATCATAGCCAACAAAGATGCACTTTTTCACCTTTGCCTCCAACTTGGTTCTTTGAGAGTCAAACACATGGACATAGCATACTGATCCAAATATTTAGAGATGTTTCACCGTTGGCTTCTTGCCATGAACCATCTCATAAGGAGACTTCATATTGTTCGGACTAAGTGGCATTCGATTGATGACTTAAGCTGCACATCTCATGCCTTCTGCCCATAAAGCTTTAGGAAAATTTTTGTCATGTAGCCAGCTTCGATCTACAAATCTTGCTTAGATGTCTGATCTTATTTTCTGCCACTCCATTTTGCTGAGGTGTATAAAGGCATGTAAACTCTCTGTTGATACCATGTTTTTGGCAAAAAAGAGAAACTCCTTTGACATGAATTATCTGTCCTTAGAGTCTTGATCTTCCAACTCAGTTCTCCTTCTATGGTAACCTAGAATTCTTGAAACCTGGAGAATACTTCTGATTTTTATCACAAAGTATACCCAAGTGTAATGTGAGAAGTCATCAACAAACAGTAACAAGTACCAAAAACCGGAATAAGAGGATGTTCTTGTTGGACCCATTAAATCACTATGGACCCTCTCTAACAAAGCGTCGCATCATGATGTGGAATTGTCAAATGGAAGCCTGTGTGATTTTCCATATTGACAACATTCACAAAGTTTTCCTTCATCTTGAATCTTCAACTTTGGGAGCCTGTTAACCAAATCCTTTTTCACCATAACCTTCAGCTTAGTCATATTTATATGACCAAGCCTAACTTGCCATATAAAGGCATTATCATTTGTACTCATCTTCACAACATAAGAATTTGAAGCCGATAAAACATACAAGTCCTTACCCATGCTCTGGTGTGAACCATGTCCGCCTTAAATTCCTTAATATTCTTTGGAAATTTAACGTCTCTTGGGCCAAATAAAACATAGTTACCTGAGTCCACCGCATTCACCACAGAGAGAAGATTCTTCCTTACTCCAGGAACATGGTATACGTTTTTGAGAGGGATTGGGGGTTCAACATCTCCTTCAATGACTACCGTCATTTCCTTCTCAACTCGGTGGATCGAATTATCCGCAGTAATGATGGCTTCTTTCCCGTCATGACGCTGAAGACTAGAAAATAACTTCTTGTCTCCGGTAATATGATGGCTACAACCAGAATCCACAATCTAATCATTTCCAAGATTTTTAGTTGTCGATATACCTGAAGATGCAGCCTCCACCGTGAAACATTTCCCCATTCTTCGTCTTCAATATGACCTTTTGATTCCGCCATATTTGTTTCCTTCAACTTAACTCGGCAATCCTTTTTGAAACGCCCAAGATTTCCACATCGATAGCACTTGAAACGCTTTTTGTTTCCTCTAGAAGATCCTTCTCATCCATCATAACTCTTTGCTCCACCATTTTTAGGTTTGGCTCTGAAGTTTTGTTGCCTTCGCGCTACAAACGCACTTCCAGAATCATCTTAGACTTTAACTCTTGCCATTTGCATGGCTAGTGATTCTTGCAAAGCTAGTAGATTTTCAAACTCCTCCAAAGAAGGTTGGGTAGCCTAACCTTGAACTGAAGTAACAAACGGTGTATATTGGGGTTGTAGACCACGAATAATTGACCGTTTCAAACGTGCTTCTAAAATTGACTCGTCCGGGTTTAGAGTGTTAATCTTAGAGCAAAGGTTTTTTACCTTGACGAAAAAATCTGAGACTAATGACTCCCCCTGCTTCGCATTGGCCAGCTTTTTCTCTAATAGTTGTAGATGAGCCTCGTTCTTCTTGTTGGATAATTGATCTAGTGCCTGCCAAATAGCACTTGCGGATGTACACCTTGAGACATGCTCAAATACCCCCCAAAGAGATTGACCTCTTTAAAGCAAACTCCGCCTTTGCATTCTTCTGTGTCCACTCCTTAATTTGTCGCTTCCTCTGTTGCAGCATCTCCCTTTGGTGGTATTGTGCTGTTACCGCCGATGACATCCCATAAGTCCTCACTAACCAAGTAAGACTCCATACATGACTTCCATAACCGGTAGTTAGATTGGTTTAAGATCTCCATTCCTAATCCAACAACATGATCCATTTTTTCCATACTTAGAGTAAACCCGAGCTCTCTTTAAACCCTGATTTTGAAGAGCACAAGGTTAGAATGGCTCTGATACCATGTAAAGAAAACAACACCGATAGTGCTTAGCTGACCGTAATACCCGAGAAACCCGAAAGAAACCAAGAGAATAAGGAAGAAGAATATGGAAGAAAACTTAGAGAATACTTGAAAGATCTTTAATGAGAATAAAAGAACTTAGAAAGACACTTTTATTTCACTTGTTCAAATTTTTCTTACATCCTACAAATGAGAGGGCGAGGAGGTATTTATAGCCTGCAAAGACATCTTACATAATTCTAGATATTTCTACCATAACCTTCTTAAGTAGATATTTTCCTTAGTCTCTAGAGTTTTCTACAACAAGATAATATATCTTAATTACAATTATCTACATATTTCTATAATATTATCTAGATATTTACACTTAAAGATTTCTCTAGAACACTTTAAGGAGGTGATCAACCTTCTAGAGTGTTTTTAGAGAATTTCTACAATTCTCCATCATAAGACCAAATTCAAATTGATCCAAAATCAAGTTTAATTTTAATATCATAGGGATGATTAGGGTTAGAGATGAATGAAGAAACAAAAGTAATGTGGTTCTCTTTTACTTTGGGATTTTTAATTTCTTGGTTTTTGTTTCAAATTGGATAACATATATAGGACAAGAAAAAATGTAAAACCTTATATCTTGTCAAAATCCATTGAAATTAAGTTATTGAATGCTCTTCCTCACTAGATTTTAAAAACTCCGTGTTCGATTTGATTTGTTGAGAATCAAATCCTAAAGTTTAAGATGGATTGTGTCTTCCAAACAAATGGAGGAACTATTAGAGTGGTTTATGTGACACTGGTTTAAGTTGTCTAATTTTTTGAACTTTTAGAGTGGTAAACAATGAAATGTGTTTTGCTACTTTGTGGATGAAAGATAAATTAAACCTTTACTCGACCACAATGTTGAATTTCACAATTTTACAAAGGTGTATAATTGATACTATAATATTCTTTTTACTAATCCAGTCTGATTGGGGATTTTTTTTTTCTTAGATGAGTATTCTCTTTACACAAGAATTAGATTTTTTTTTTCTACTCGGGAATTGTAATAGTGATATGGACTACGGTTAATGTGTTTCAAATTAGAGAGTTTGGTGTTTTCTTTTATGAACTATGTTTTTTTTGGTGTTTTAACGTTTGTACTAGTTTTAATTAAAGTGCTTTTCCTTTTCAATTTTGGGTTATGATTAAGTTTTACCACGGCCAATGTATATGGATTTATTATGGACTTATGGTCAATGAGAGAATAAACTTCCAACAATTAACCATATTCACTAAGAAAGACTAGGGCTAACTGGAAGGTTTTCCTAAATCTTTTCTCTCCTCCTAGCTTTCACAACCAAGCTCGTATCAACTGTATCGAAGAGTTACGGTGTAGACTCAAAAACGATTTAAATCACAGAATCTTATGAGCACTTTTTCTTGTGCAAACCTTTCTTTCAATATTACTTAAACCATGAAACAACCAGAGGGAATTATCCATCCTCTTTGAATACTCAAATACACATTAAAATTATGGGGCAATTATATTTATAGGATAAAAAACTGTAGTATTGTCCCCTTAATACTTTTTCAAACTTGACCACTTTTGGACAAAAATACCATTTATTTATAATTACAATAATTAAAAAAAAACTTTTATAATCTAAAAATTTTTGGATCATTCTGAAAAGGGAAGACAAAAACATTTCATAACATCTTTTTGCCAAAAAAAAATTTTAAACAACTTTATACAAATGTTCTATGAATTAGTAGAAAGTGCATTCTATAAATCTATAAATTTATAGAATAGACTATCTACTATTTCATTAGTTTTCTACTAAATATATAGAATTAGTTATCTACAGTTCTTCTATGTTCTACAAAGTTATGAAACCGTATTCTATAACTTTTTCATTCTTCTACAGTTTAGTATAATTATCTTTCTATAGTTACTTCTTTGTTCTACATCTTAGTAGAATTGTATTTCTACGAAAACTCTTTGTTCTATTATTATAAAATACTTATTCTACAATTTGGTTAACTGAATCTCCGAGAATCTAGGATTAGATCTAGAGAATATATTTCTTTCCTTTTCGAATTATTTAATTTCCTAATTATTTTCTTAAAATTTTTATTTTTTTTCTAATCAGATCTAGAGAATATATTTCTTTCCTTTTCGAATATATTTTTTTTTTTTTAGAATAAATTTTATATCATAAATTTTAATTAATATGGATAAATTCGAATTAGAAGGGTAGAAGAGGTTAAATTATTAGTAGAAGTATTAATGGGACAAAATTTACTACTTAAGAGGACAATAGTTAGGTTTATTTGTCCTATATTTTTAATTCTTTCTAAAATTAAAAACAACAAAGCTTAATAAAGATAGAAACTGATAATATGACAACAAATTCAAAACTAAGTTCACATGCGTCAAAATCATCTTCCCAGCGGAGCTGGATTGTTTGAAAATAGTCACAATGTACGTTGAGGTTGAAGTCTTATCTGTTAGTGGTGTACTTCGAACCTCTGCTTTAACCCGGTATTAATCGAGACCAGTCCGAAGAGACTTCGGTTTACGAAGATTGGAATCGAGGTTAAATCGGGTGGGCCGACATAACACTTTCTAGAAAGCCCATTAAAGCCCAGTTTACGAAATTGACCAACCTTTCCGAAATTCATGGAGGATTTCCGGAAATATTAGGGAAGAAAAATATTAAATCCCATATCGAGAAGGAAAAGGAAAATCTTTCTCAAACCGCCTTAGAATTCGTATAAATAGAGGAGGATTTCATTCATTCGAGGATAAGCAAATCAAGAGCAAAGAGAGACCTCCGAAGAACTTTGAGATCGTCATTTTATTTCGAGTTCTCCCTTTGTTAACAAGGTCGTCAAAACTACGACGACCTTAACTCAAGTTGTATTTTTCCGAACTATCTTCTAATAAAACGAGACTTTTGATTCAAATATTATTGTTTTACCCCTTAGTGTGATATTATAAATCAACAATTGGCGCCGACTGTGGGGAATTACGGTAATATTCTAAATTTACCTCGATAAGAAGAAAATGTTCGACAATGGCAGACCTAACTGCTTCCGAAACAAGAAATGACAACAACGACAACACTCCAGAAGATCCCAATAGAACAAATCCGAACAATACAGAAACTCCAACGGACCAGACCAAGTTACCAGCACCACCCGCACCAACGAACTCCGGACAATTTGACCAAAACGCCATTCTCCAGATAATAACGGCTCAGTTCCAGGAAATAACTAAACAAAACAATAAACGTTTGGACCTCATGGCAGCCCAAATCACCGAACTCAGTCAAAAGCAAACCCCATTGCGAGGTCATAACCTAAAGGCCGACCTCAAATCAGAAGGCAACCCAACTTGAACAGTCCGATCTACAACCTTAGGATCTACTGGAAATCTAGCCACCCAATCGACCTTCAATCACGACGAAGAATTTGAAGCTATGAAGGTCAAACTTCGTGAAATCGCCTTGCAGAATCACAAAGCAACCAATACCGCTCCCGAGATCGATCGCGTTATCCAAGAGGCACAAAAGACGCCATTCACTCATAGAATCGCTAACACTCTTGTTCGACATCTTGAGAAGTTAAAACTCAAAACTTACGAAGGAGATTCCGAACCAAAGCACTTTCTGACATCTTTTGGCATCATCATGAACCGCTATCAGTTCCGGACGGCAGAAGAAAAAGATGCAGTGAAGTGTCAGCTGTTCGTTGAAAATCTCGAAAGATTCGTTCTCGATTGGCTCACTCGACTTGAAGCGAATTCCATAAACAGTTACGCCGAACTCTCGAAAGAGTTCGTTAAACATTTTTCGATGTTTATCGGGCGAAGATGCAAAATGCCGAGCTATAACGAATAGTTCAGGGAGAAAACGAAAGTCTCCGCGACTTCATCAAACATTTCAAGTTAGTTGTCGCTCATTGCACGGTCAGTGACGAAGCCGCCCTAGAGTGTTTGCACAAGGCAACTCGGATTAGGTCATCTTTCCACAAAGCGATCAAACACAACACACCGCTTACACTTGAGGATGCACTACATCGGTCAAACTCGTATATTGTAGAGGAAGAAGAGGAGGCCGCCTATGATCAGAGCAAAGCTTCACAAAAGCAGGTCGACACAAAAGAGAGACCTGAAAATGACAATAACGAGTCACGTCCGACCTACGACAGAGGATTCGACAATCGATGGAAGTTCGCAAATTACAATGTCAACTCGGCTTAACCACAGCGACCATAGAACAATAAATGGATTCGCGATAACGACGACCAAGACGAGACATTCTTCTGCAAATTCCACAACCATAAAGGACACAGCACCGAAGAATACCGACACTAGAAAGATTACCTTCTGGAACAATTCGGGAAAGGATTAATCTCGATGGATGACGTTCGCCGAACTCCCTTCCGATGCAACAATGAAAAGCAAGAGCGACTTAATATAGTCACAAACCAAAGGATCCAAGACACTGCCGGTACAACTGAAACAGATGATCCACAACCAGACCGACCCAAGCAGCAAAAAAGAGGTTGGGAAAACAACAACACAGACACCCATTTACCGAAACCCAGGAAACGAGTCAACTTTATCATGGAAAAAGTCGAGATGTGCAATTACTCAGTTAGGAGGATAAAACAGTATAGTCGACAGGCAATTACCAAGTCAAAATTCAGCACAACAACGATGAGCGGACCGGCCAGCGGATACAATCGGCCTCCAAATGCCACACAACGATTCTCTTGTAGTTGACCTACTCTTCGACGATGTCGAAGTGAGTCAAATCTTGATCGACACTGACAGTTAGGTTAACGTCATCTTAAGCAGATGGATTTTCCTAAGGAAAAAATCAAAGCCGATATCGAACCGTTAGGAGGATTCACGGGCGAGCAAACCATGACAGTCGGTACAGTCAAAATACCGATCTACGTTGCGGGTGTAGCAAAAATTGTCAAGTTCCTTGTCATGAAGAAACCAGCGATCTACAACGCCATCCTCAGAACGCCATGGCTCCATGCAATGAAGGCAGTAGCTTCTACCTATCACCAGTGCGTCAAATTTCTGGCTCCAGGAGGCATTTATACACTTCGTGAAAATCAAGCCATAGCTCGATCATGTTACATTAATGAATGCAAGCTCCAAACTGCTAGTCAATCCTGTGTTATTAGCTCGAAGCCCGACCCAATAACTCAGAAGCAGAAGCCACCACAAGAAACGATAGTTCAGGTCAGCATTGACGAGACCTTCCCAGAAAGGCAGGTCGGTATAGGTGCCGACCTGGATCCAGAAATCAGGGAAGATATTATTCAGTTTCTCCGCAAGCACATAAAAACCTTTGCCTGGTCAATTAGCGATATGTCGGGCACAGATCCAAAGGTGGCACGCCACGAGTTCAATATCGACCCAACATACAAACCCATCAAACAAAAGAGACGCAAACTTGGACCTGAAGAAGCACAAGCTGTTAATGACAAAGTTGAGCAACTACTTTAAGAAGGATCTATCACTGAAGTTTGGTATCCAGATTGGCTTGCTAATCCCGTCATCGTCAAAAAGAAGAACGACAAATGGATAATTTGAGTCGATTTCACCTACCTGAACAAGGCTTCTCTCGAAGACAGTTTTCCATTACCACATATTGATCGGCTGGTGGAGGCAACCACAGGTAACAAACTTCTTTCGTTTATAGATGCATTCTCCGGCTATAATCAGATACTTATGCATCCAGAAGACCGCGAAAAAACTTCTTTTATCACGGATCGTGGAATTTATTGCTACAAAGTCATGTCGTTCTGACTAAAAAACACTGGGGCGACCTACCAAGGACTCGTCAATCGAATGTTCGATTGAAGAATAGGATCTCAGTGTAGTAAGTCAATTTGATTTCCGAGGTTTCTTATTTGATTTCTCAGTGTAGTAGGTCAATTTCATGTAGTTAGGTTTGAAGAATAGGATCTTCATCAACAAACTCCATCAAGGCTTCTCGATGTTGTAATCATCTCGTTCTCTTCGATCTTCTCCATCGAAATCCTCCTCTCGAAATTCCAGAACATCTCTCCACTCTGCTAACTCCATTATCAAACAGGACTTCGATTTTCTGCAGGGTTTCTCAATTTTGGGGAATTCAATTTACGGGTTTAGATTTAGGCTAGGGTTCGAACAGATTTGGGGATTAAGTATAATCGGTTTATGGTGTTGGGTTTCGCGTTTCAGGTGGGCTTTATTACGTTCTTACGGGTTATAATCGGGCTTAGAGGGGTTTAGATTATGTTACTGTTGGTTAACAATTTAATGGTATACAGTAAACAAACTCAAAACGTGCTCCATGGGAAAATAGGTTTCGAACTTTGAATTTAGGGGAAAATAGATCTCGAACTACTATCGTATGGAGAAATAGATTTTAAACTTTCATTATGGGGGTATATAGACTGAGGTTAAAACTCTGGGGTGACCGTGTATTATATCATAGTTATGGGGAAAAATATACTGTTTTCCCCTTAAAGAGAGGGAAGGTGTTTGAACCGCCATTCCCAATTTTAAATAATTTGTGGTTATCCCAATCGAAAGACCAAGGAAGCCAGCAACTGATTTGAACCAAGGGGATGGACCATAAATGGAGAAAGACCGGGGGCTAGGAAGCCTTGTTAATGGATTTTTTCTCGGATTCTCTTGGAAGATTGAACAATGAGCAAAATGGAAGGGTGGCAGAGACAGCTGATACTGGTAGCTGAAACAAATGGGAAGAGTGGCGGCCGTGCAATTTTGAGAAAGCGTAGCTTGTTGAGCTGCAGAAGAGATGGGACTCGGCAAACTCGATGGTGCACAATATGTATATTTTTCCAGTGATTGAACAGAGCGAGAAAATAATGAACCCTACTTTATTAGATTTGGAGTTTTGCTCAACGATGAATTCCTTGGCTCGGACGAGGAAGCCAACAGTTTCTTTAACCGGAGAAACGCCGGAAGGGAAGGTCCTTGAAGCTCCATCGGCATGACATAAGAGTGGAGAAATTCAGCCAAAAATAACTCCAAGAAGCTTTCTCTCGTTGTTGGAGGTGGCGAGTGAGTAAGAATGTAAGTGCTGGAAGCTAGGAAATGACGACCAGAGGAGGAGTTTAGTCATCCAAAACTTTGTCGGAGATGAAGCTCTTGCCGGCTTAATAAAGTCGATAGCTAAAGAAGAGACAGCAGATCTAGAGGAGATAGAGGCCATAGACCAATTAGACCAGCATGCCCAGCCGATTTCTTCACCAGAGGATCCTGATGTAGCGACATCTACTTTATCTTTTACGTGTTTTACAAGTTTTCTACTTAATGGTTATTTGCGGGTTTTAAACTATTTCCTTTTCCTTATTGAACTTCTATTTATCGATTAGGGTTTTAGTTTTGACTTAAGGTCGGCTTAGACCACCTCTATATAAGGTTTTGTAATCCTTCGGGAATAGTTAGTTGTTTATCGAATAATAAAGAGTTTTCTCTTGATTGAAGTCTTCGAATTCTCCCTGTCTAACAAAGAATTTTGAGCATCAAACAGATCCTCTTGATCCATAGATCCTCGAGACTCTGTTTTGATATTTATCCGCTGCAACAGTTGGTATCAGATACAAATAGATCCTAATCATGCCGCCAAAGAAGAATCTTCACCAGCAACTGGACGAACACAACGAGGCTTTTCGTGAAACCCTAGCCGAGTTCAGCGACAATCTTTGGGAATCTCTGCGTACGATGGAAGCAGCCCTTCGCACGGTTCTTCAACCGCAAAACGCCGCACAACGTGTTCCTCGGCGTGAAGAACCTATCTTTGAGGATGATAAAGAAGAAGATGTTAACGTCTTTGCAAATCAATTTGGTCAGCATGGTGACGTGAATCCTTGTGGCGTTAACCACCAGCGCGAGGTTATCGCAGCTCCACCAGGTGATCATCGACGATGGAAAGCTGGTTTTAAGCTCGATTTACCCGAATTCAGTGGTGGCATCCAACCAGAAGAATTTCTCGACTGGATTAATACAACCGAGGTATTACTGGAGTTTAAAGAAGTGCCTGATCTGATGTGTGTGCCTCTGGTAGCAACACGTTTTCATCGGCGTGCTTCTGCTTGGTGGCAGCAATTAAAAGCGTTAAGGGCTAGAGAAGCGAAAGACCGCATTATGTCTTAGGCAAAATTGACAAAGTTGATGCAAAAAGCTTTTCTTCCTTATAATTACACTCGTACTATGTACATAAAGCTCCAGGATCTGCGACAAGGAAGCCGTTCTGTTGACGATTCTGCGTCTGAATTTTTTTCTCTCTTGGCTCGTAATGTACTTCATGAAAACGAGGAACAAAGGGTCTCGCGTTTTTTTGGTGGCTTACGCGGTCCAATTCAAAGTGCATTACTTCAGTTTGATCCATTAACAGTGTCAGAAGCTCACCAGCGCGCAGTCTTGATTGAACAGCATTCGCAAAACCAAGCTTCTTCGTGGAACTCTCAGCGCACTCGTTTCAGTTCCACTCTCGACCAGACTTTGTCAAAGTCAATGGAACAGCTGAAACTAACAGATGGGACAGAGGGTAATGTGGCGATGGGTTCACAGCGTCCGACCAATGTCAAGTGCTTTAAGTGTGATGAATCTGGTCATCGTCAAGCGGCGTGCCCTTCTTTGCAGCGTTGAGGGTTGTTGACCAAAGATGACCCTGTGTTTGATGAATATGGTGATGATGACAACGTTGTCACTGAAGTCGATGAGCAAGTAGCGGGTGACACTGGTCCTCTATTGGTTCTACGCCGGAACTTTCTCACTCCTCAAGGCGTCAAGGAATCCTGGCTACGAACTAACATCTTCCAGTCGACATGTACAATTCGCGTGAAGGTGTGTCGTCTCGTCATTGATTCGGGAAGTTGTACTAATGTGATTTCGGAGTAAGCGGTCTCAAAGCTTGCTCTGTTTACGGAAACCGCATCCTTATCCCTACAAGATTGTCTGGTTGAACTCCACTATGGACATTCGTATTTCTAAACGGTGTCGCGTGCCGTTCTCTATCGGCCTCAATTACAAAGATTTGGTGTGTTGCGACGTCGTGCCTATGGATGCATGTCATCTCCTTTTGGGGCATCCCTGGCATTTCGATCGTCGAACTATTCACGATAGGTTCAAGAATACCCATAGTTTTACTTATGAAGGTCGGTGTATTACTCTGCTTCCATCACAAACTGCAACTGAGCCCCTCGTGCAGAGCAAGGAACTCGAGTCTCCTCCTGTTTCGGTGGACACTCCCAAACCAGCTTTATTGATTTCAAAGGCTGAGCTTCTTGACGAGTGCAGAGCGACAGATGTTGTTTTTCTTCTGTGTCTCAAACCGCAACTCCTATCAGTAATCTCTGAAGCTCCTTCCAGTTTTCATGCGTTATTAACAGAGTTTCAGGATGTGTTTTCAACAGAGTTACCGGATGGTTTGCCTCCTTTGCGTAATATCCAGCACTGCATCGATCTACCTCCTGATTCCGTTTTGCCTAACCGTCCTCACTATCGCATGAGTCCAAGGGAACATGATGAATTGCAAAAACCGGTGGAAGATCTCCTTGCCAAGGGTTACATACGTGAGAGCTCAGCACTTGTGCTGTTTTGGCGTTGCTAATTCCAAATAAAGATGGGACTTGGCGTATGTGGGTTGACAGCAGAGCCATTAATAAGATTACAATTTGGTACAGATTTCCGATTCCGCGTCTTGATGATCTTTTGGACCAAATCGGTTCAGCCTCTCTTTTTACCAAATTGGATCTTTGAAGTGGGTATCATCAAATCCGTATTCGACCTGGTGATGAATGGAAGATGGCTTTCAAGACAAGAGAAGGGTTGTTTGAATGGCTTGTTATGCGTGTGATGAACAAAGCCTTGAGGCCATTCATTGGGCGATTTGTGGTGGTATATTTCGATGATATACTCATCTTTAGTGCGTCGTTGGACAACCACTTGAAGCACTTGAAGCACTTGCGTGATGTTTTGTTAGTTTTGCGACGAGAACAGCTGTTTGCGGCGACAAAGAAATGCGTTTTTGGTGTGGATCAAGTTCTTTTCTTGGGGTACATTGTGTCTTCACGTGGCTTAGAAGTTAATCCTGCGAAGATTACTGCACTACAGTCTTGGCCAACTCCTCGCTCTGTCACTGACGTACGCAGCTTTCATGGTTTAGCGTCGTTTTACAGACGTTTTATACATCCCTTTAGCAGCATTATGGCTCCCATTACAGATTGTATGAAGTCTGCTTCTTTTCATTGGACACCCGCAGCAGAGCAAGCGTTTCAAGAGATCAAGTTAAAGCTTACGACAGCACCAGTTCTTGTTCTCCCTAACATCAATATGGCATTTGAGTTACATTGTGATGCATCTAAATCAGGAATTGGAGCTGTTCTTAGTCAGGCGAGTCGTCCGATTGCCTTTTTTAGTGAGAAGATTGTAGATTCTCGCGTGCGATACAGCACTTACGATGTTGAGCTATACGTTGTCGTTCAAGGCGTGAAACATTGGAGACATTATCTTTTTCATCGCGAGTTTGTTCTCTACACTGACCATGACGCCCTTAAGCATATGGGCTCACAAGATAAAGTCTCCACGCGACACGCTTCTTGGTTCGCTTACCTGCATCAATTTTCGTTTGTGATCAAGCATACCGCAGGAACACTTAATAAGGTCACTGATGCATTGAGTCGTCGTCATTCTTTGCTCATGACATTACATGTCTCTGTTTCAGGATTTGATCTGCTTTCGGATTTGTATCCTCATGACCTCTTTTTTGGGAAATTTTGGCATGATATCGAACAAGGGGTCAGCTCCTCTTATGTTATCTTCGATGGCTTCTTGTTTCGTGGTGCACAATTGTGTATCCCTGAGTGTAGTTTGCGACTACAATTGACCAGAGAGCTTCATGGGGAAGGTCACATTGGACGAGATCATACGTTGAAGTTGGTTAGTAGTTCGTATTTTTGGCCAACATTACGTCGTGATGTTGAACGATTTATTGTCCGTTGTGGTATTTGTCAAGCGGCTAAAGGAAAAGCTACTAATGCTGGGCTGTATCTTCCGATTCCTACACAGCCGTGGACAGATATAAGTATGGATTTTGTACTTGGCTTAACTCGGACACAGCGAGCTAACGATTCCATCTCTGTTGTTGTTGATCGTTTCTCGAAAATGGTGCACTTTATCCCTTGCAAAAAGACGACTGACGCGGTTCAGGTCATAATTCTGTTTTTTGGGAAGTTTATAAACTTCATGGTCTTCCTTTATCTATTGTTTCAGATAGGGATTCTCGCTTTTTGAGCCATTTTTGGCAATCTCGGTGGCGTCTCCTTCGTACCAAATTGGACACGTGTTCAGCGTATCATCCTCAGACGGATGGCCAAACAGAGGTGACAAATCGGGCACTTGGTGATTTGTTACGGTGTCTTGTTGGTGACAATGTCAAAACATGGGATACCGTTCTGTGCCAGGCTGAGTTTTCTCATAATCGAGCTGTTAATCAGAGCACTGGTTTCAGTCCTTTTCAGGTGGTTTATAGGACTCTTCCGCGTTGTCCTGCAGATCTTGCTCTCACTCCAGATTGTACACGTTTCCATGGTCGAGCTTATGACCTTGTTGAAGAATTTGCTGCCATTCACGATCAGGTTCGTTCCAACTTGGAGTCATCAACCGCTAAATACAAGTCCGATGTTGATGCTCACCGCCGTGATGTTCAATTCCAACCTGGTGATTTAGTTTGGGCAGTCTTAACCAAAGATTGCTTCAAACCAGGCACATACAACAAACTCAAGTCGCGAAAAATTTGTCCTCTCAAGATCCTTGAAAAGATTAATAACAATGCTTATCGCCTGCAGTTGCCTCCTCATATGAACACAGGTGATGTTTTTAACGTGAAGCATTTGGTTCCTTATGTTGCCGAATATGATACTGAAAATTCGTGTAGCGACATCTAATTTATCTTTTACGTGTTTTACAAGTTTTCTACTTAATGGTTATTTGCGGGTTTTAAACTATTTCCTTTTCCTTATTGAACTTCTATTTATCGATTAGGGCTTTAGTTTTGACTTAAGGTCGGCTTAGACCACCTCTATATAAGGTTTTGTAATCCTTCGGGAATAGTTAGTTGTTTATCGAATAATAAAGAGTTTTTCTCTTGATTGAAGTCTTCGAATTCTCCCTGTCTAACAAAGAATTTTGAGCATCAAACAGATCCTCTTGATCCATAGATCCTCGAGACTCTGTTTTGATATTTATCCGCTGCAACAGATCCCTTGGAAGCTCTTTAGAGGAAATTTGTCCTCAAATCTGCCAGAGAAAAAGTGATGGAGACCACAGTGAAATCAACGACAAAACTAGGTCTGTAAATTTAGAATCGATGGGGGCAAGAAAACAAAAATGATAGTTGAATCTGGTGGGTCTGGTGAAACGGGTAGATCCGGAGCCTCTTCTTCTACTTGCATTGGTGTCATCGACAGAGGAATTGCACAAACAGGGGTTGAAGAGGGAGGCGGCGGCGGTTTCTCAGCAAGCAACGCAAGGCCGATTACCTGGAAGCTTCTCGATTCCCATCGTGAGGCTGGTCATCGGATGGGACAGGACGGTCATTGGTAAGGACCAGCACCGTTTAAGAGAAAACCAAACTTACCTCGAGTGTCGTGCCTGTGGCCAAACTAATTTCTCTATACGGGTAGTGTAATTCTAGCATTAACATTCTATCTACATATTGTCCTTATGACATTTTTTGAACTTTCTGTGTTTTGGTTGAACATTTGTGGAAGTTCAGAGATAACAAAATTAGAATTCATTAACTTGATGCACAGTGTTGGATTCTTCGGCGTATTCATGGATTTTCTATGAGCGTAATGAGAATTCATTGAATTGTTGTCAAAGATGTAGGCTGAAAAGCAAGTTTATATTTTGAGGTAGAGCTTCAAGGCAAATAACTATCATTCAAGGAACCAGTGAGTTTTTAGTAAAATGAGTAACCAGAGTATCAACTTGGCTAGTTATACAATCACACAAATGAAATAACTGGCTAACAGAGTAACAGGATACGTTAGGACCTAGAACCCTAGGATTCAAGAAAATAAGTCAAAAGAGTTAAATAAGCATAAGTGAGATGATAGATATTGAAATATCATTTTTTCCCCTTTCAATAACCACACATTATATTAAGATATGACTCTTTGATTGGTTACCCGATTCCAAGGGTAAGAGTCACCTAGCTATGAAATTTTCAATCTCATCTCTTTGCCAAGCCAAGAAAATATCCAGATTTTGTTGTAGTGTACTCCTCGGTCCATAAAATTGCTGTCACAATTTTGGTCCAGATCATCATACCAAAAGGTTAAAGACACAAAACACAAAAAGACTTCAAGCAAAGACAAAGAAGAATAACTAAATGAATTTGCATGTCTGTTTGGCTGGAAAGAATAATTTAAAACGCTTAGGCACATGCATCACAAGATCTATCCTGATCAGAGTTGCTTCAGCAGAATAATCACGAACAAGGGATGAGGTAGCCCCTATTGGTCTCTTCATGCTAGGGGCATCATAACATATAATGCAAACTCGCCAATAATAAAGAGGATGACGAAAGCAATGGTGAAAAACAACTCTATTTATAGAGCTGTGATTCATAATGAGCAATGATTGTCATTTAATAGATTACCAATGTATCTTAAATTCATTGCTAAGAAACGGAAAGAGAGAAACACTTAAGTGTGAAATTTAATGTTTTAACTTTGGCAAGTGCATTCAACCTTGTGAGCTCGTGAGGCTTGAACAAGGAATAACCATTCGGGGATGTTTTTTGTGAAAGGCATGCGCCATGTAGAAAAGAACATGATAAGTTATTGTATATTTAAAAAGTTGCTTGTTTTAACTCTAGTTTGCTAAGTAGACATGCTTTCACCACCTATCTTTTCATCATTGGTGATTTTGCATTATCAGTTGTGATGTGCAATATCAAGGTGATAATGTAATAGAACTTAGAATTATAAAAACAGCTTTTCTTATTGATTTGGAAACTCTCTCAAAACCAAACCTAATAACTAAGTCTTATGAAACAACTCTCCAAAGACTCTTCTTATATAGTACTTAGCTTCTCCTAAGTCTATTTGATATGGGATTTATAAATCTTATCTAGATACAAACTATATCTAAAACTTATTAAATAAATCCTTATGTTTATCTTCTAAGAACCTTCTTAAAAGATAAACTTGCTTTCCAAGTTAGGATTATCCTACATTCTCTCCCTTAATTCTAACTTGAATTTCGGGTAAGACAATGTCTTCTACTCCAAGTAAACTTCTCATTTCTTTGAACTTGACTCTTGCTAATGCTTTGGTGAGTACGTCTGCCTTCTGCTCCACACCTAGTATGTGTTCCACTTCAATCTGATCGTTTTCTACACACTCTTGGATAAAATGATATCTTGAGAGGATGTGCTTACTCCTTCCATGGAACACATGGTTCTTAGTGAGTGCTATGGCCAACTTGTTGTCCACTCTAAGTATAAACTTTCCTCTGTCTATACTTAATATCTCCTCCATTAGCTCTTGAAGCCATATCACCTGTTTTGCAGCCTCTGTAGCCGCCATAAACTCTGCTTCACATGAGGATAAAGCGACGGTGGCTTGTTTCTGTGAAGTCCAAGTAACCGGCGATGATCCAAGGTAGAATACATGGCCTGCTGTGCTTCTTCCATCATCCACATCGATATTGTGACTGCTGTCACTATACCCTATGATCTTGCTAGAATCATCTCTCTTAAAGTGTAAACCCAAGCTAGTAGTTCCTCTGACATACCTCATTACACGCTTGATGGCTTGCCCATGAGACTCCCTTGGACTCTTCATATACCGGCTAAGGACTCCTACTGCAAATGCCAAATCCGGTCTTGTGTGCAGAAGATACCGCAGGCAACCTATAGTTCTCCTATACCTTGTTGCATCGATCTCTGCTTCATCTTCTGCTTTTAAGATCTTTAATTTTGCCTCCATTGGTATGTGAGACAAGTTACTTGTATCCATATTGGTATCAACAAGTATTCCTTGAGCATAACCTTCTTGCTTGATTTTAATTCCATCTGCTCCTTGAATAACCTCAATACCAAGATAGTATGTCAATCTACCAAGGTCGGACATCTCAAATATCCTTGACATATCCTATTTGAACTGTTTTATGACCTTTAATGATGTTCCAGTCACAAACAGATCATCGACATATATTGCCACTATTAGGATCTCCTCCTTACCTCTCTTAACATAAACCGATGGTTCTTTTAAGCATCTTTTAAAGCGTTGCCACTATTAGGATCTCCTCCTTACCTCTCTTGACATAAACCGATGGTTCTTTTAAGCATCTTTTAAAGCTCATCTTCTTTAGTACGTGATCCAGCTTAATGTTCCATGCTCTAGGAGCTTGCCGCAGACCATATAAAGCTTTGTGAAGCTTGTATACTTGTTCTTCTTTTCCTTTCTTCACAAAGCCATCAGGCTGACTTACATAGAACAATTCGTTTAAATCCCCATTTAAGAAGGCAGTCTTGACGTCTAGGTGTTGTATTTCCCATCCGTTTGTAGCTGCCAGAGCTATTAGCAACCATATAGTCTCGATTCGTGAAACCGGAGCAAACACCTCATCAAAGTCTATACCCTGTTGCTGTACATAACCCTTGGCTACAAGCCTTGCTTTGTACTTTTTCACCGAGCCATCTGCGTTTCTTTTTATCTTATAGATCCATTTTAGTCCTATGGGCCTGACTCCTTTTGGTCTTTTAACAAGCTCCCAAGTCTTGTTTCTTGAGATTGAATCCAGCTCAGCTTTCATTGCATTAACCCATTCTTCTAAGTGCTCTGCTTCAAGAAAGCCTTCTGGTTCTCCATCTACGGTGAGTAGAAGCTTCTCACTTTTTTGATCTGCATACATCACAAAGTCTTTTAGGTGTCTAGGTTTAGTTATAACTCGACCGTACCTAGGAGTAACTTGCTGAGGTGGTTCGATTTCTCCATCCATTCCCTGTTCTGCAATATCTTCTTCCACTACTTCTTGGTCTATAGGTGTCTGTTCTTGAGGATCAATGTCTTGATCATCGTCACCTTGATCACTATTGTTTCCTCCTTCATCTCCTATTAGACCGTCATTTGGAAGCTTAAACATTCCTAGTTTTTCTTCGGACTCCTTTGATGAAGTTGACCAATCCCAAGCTCGTTTTTCATCAAAGATAACATATCTACTCACCATTACCTTTCTAGTCTTCGGATCATAGAGTCTATAAGCCTTAGAACCCGGCTCAGTTCTAAGATTCACCACACTCTTTGATCTCTTGACTAACTTCTTGAGGTATGGTCCATTTATCTTCGCATAGGCGACACAGCCGAAAACCCTCAAGTGCTCTATGTTAGGTTTTCTTGTTGTGTAGCTCTCATATGGCGTTTGACTCCTTAATGATTTTCTAAGGATTCGGTTTATTAAGTAGGTGGAATGACGCACATCTTCTCCCCATAGGTAGTTTGGAATCTTCATTGCCATTAGTAAGCTTCTTATCATCTCCATCAAAGTCCAATTTCTTCTTTCCACAACGCCATTTTGTTGTGGCGTGTATGGTGCTGTTAGATAACTTGAAATTCAATTCTTCTCACAGAACATGTTGAACTCAGCTGAAGTGAACTCTCCTCCTCTATTGGTGTGAAAAGTTTTAATGGACAAACCTGTATGGTTTTCTACTCTTTCTTTGAACTTTTTGAACCAATCGAAAGCTTCACTTTTTTCTTTGAGCAGTAAGGTCCACATGTACCTTGAGAAGTCGTCAATCAAGACAAAAACATAGCAATTTTTCGCTGGTGTTGGTTGCGAGATAGGTCCACACAAGTCTCCATGAATCAGCTCCAAGACTTGTGTTGCCCTAAAGGTGGCTTTGGGTGGGAATGTTCTTCTTGTCTGTTTTCCTGTCAGAAATGCTTCACACACGTCTTTTTCTTGTAAGACATGTGGCATTCCTACCACCATCTCCTTGTCAACCATATTCTTCATCACGCCATAACTTACATGGCCCAGCCGTGAGTGCCATGTTCGTGTAGTATCTTCTCCTTCTATATGAAAACATTCCGTGTAACTGATCTCCATCGGTGTCTTATAGAGTCGGTTTGTTGATCTTGTGACTTGTACAAGTAATCTTCCGCGAGTGTCTTTCAATGTTAAAGTATCTCCCTTCATGTTTACTTCACATCCACTCTCGGTTGCCTGTCCAAGACTTATTATGTTATGCTTTAAATCAGGGATATAGTAGATATCCTTTAGTGCCCTCTTGTCTCCATGCTTGCCCAAAAAGGTAATCGTACCCTTCCCTTTGATCTCAACATTAGATCCATCACCAAACCGTATTTTTCCCTTGATGTTTTCATTCAAGCTTGAAAAGAACTCCTTGTTTCCTGTCATATGGTTGCTTGCACCATTGTCCAAATACCAAATACTAGCTCCTCCTTTGATTAGGTCGTAGTTCTTGGGAACTACTTTGTCTTCGTTTAGGAAGACTATCTCGTGAACATACAGAGCCTCGTCTTCCTCTGTTTCATTCAGATTGGACTCTTGGTGCTTGTTTTGTCTCTCGGGGCACAATGATGCAAAGTGACCTGGCTTATCACATCTCCAACATATAACCTTGGACCTGTCATTCTTTTGTTTCTGACTTGATTCTCCGGTACTTCCTCCTTGGTTTTGCGTTGGACCTCCCTCGTCCTCTTCCTCTGCCTCCACCACCTCGAGTTTTTCCCCGTGAACCAGTATGTCCTCCTCGGCTATTGTTATTATTGGCCCACATTAGTTTTCCTTGATCTTCCCATTGATCTTCTCCTATCCTCTCTTTGTATGCTTTATTCTTCCAACTATGTCCTCAAATGTGGTCGTGTTTAAGTCCAGAACTTGTTCTAGAGAGGCTACGATATGGATGTACTCACTACAAGGAAGTCCTTTCAAAAACTTCTTTACTAACACTGTCTCTTCAATGGTTTGACCTAATGTGGCAGATTTCGATGCTATGCCTGATATTTTTTTCTGAGAAATCATCGACTGAGTCAGTGTCGGTCATCTTTAGTTTGTCAAACTCAACCATCAATGTATGTTGCCGAGCTTCTCGCACTCTGTATGCTCCTAGATGCCGTGATTTTATGGCATCCCAGACTCCTTTGGCTGTTGTTTGCACTCCAAGTTGAAGTATTAAACTCTCGGGTATAGACTAGAAGAGCAGGGCTGTTGCTACGTCATTCTTTTCAGCATCGGTTGACCCTGGTTCTATGGTTTCCCATACTTTGTATACCCGAAGCATGACTTTCATTCTTATCGCCCAAACTGTGTAGTTTGTCGAGTTCAGCATAGGGCATTGTATTGCCGATGATCCGAGCTCCTTTGTCCATGGGTTACTCACTTCGTCCCCCATGGATTCGTGTCTCACGATCTTTGTGTTAATATCCCTTTAGGTTTCAACTTCGCTCTGATACCAATTCAAGGTGATAATGTAATAGAACTTAGAATTATAAGAACAGCTTTTCCTACTGATTTGGAAACTCTCTCAAAACCAAACCTAACAAATAAGTCTTATGGAACAACTCTCCAAAGACTCTTCTTATATAGTACTTAGCTTCTCCTAAGTCTATTTGATATGGGATTTATAAATCTTATCTAGATACAAACTATATCTAAAACTTATCAAATAAATCCTTATGTTTATCTTCTAAGCACCTTCTTAAAAGATACACTTGCTTTCCAAGTTAGGATTATCCAACATAATACAAAGGGACCAACAGTGGCAAACTCATCTCTCATTCTCGATCCATCTGTCAAAGCATCTTTTACCAAATATTAGGTCTTTGTATTACCACAGGATCCATCTTGGTCAAAGATGCTTCGATAGATGGATCTAGAATGAGGGATGAGTTTGCCACTGTTTGTCTCTTCGACGTCTTTGTGTTATACATCACAAAATCACTAGTGATGAAGAGAAAGGTTGTGAAAGCATGTATATTTAGCGAATTGGAGTCAAAACGAGCAACTTTTTAAATCTACTATAACTTATCATGTTCTTTTCTACATGGCGCGTGCCTTCCACAGAAAACATCCGCGAATGGTTATTCCTCTTGGTCAAGCCTCACCAGCTCCACAAGGTTGAATGCACTTGCCAAAGTTAAAACATTAAGTTTCACAATTAAGTGTTTCCCTCTTTCGGTTTCTTAGTATTAATGAATTTAAGGCACATTGGTAATCTATTAAATGACAATTATTGCTCATTATGAATCACAGCTCTATAAATAGAGTAGTTTTTAACCACTGCTTTCTTCATCCTCTTCATTATCGGCGAGTTTGCTTTATATGTTGTGATGCATAGCATGAAGAGACCAATAACAACTACCTCATCCCCTCGTGATTCATCTGCCGAAGCAACTCTGACTAGGATGGATCCTGTGCTGCATGTGACTAATGAAGCATGGAGTTTTTCTCCAGAAAATAGACATGTAAGTTCATTCGGTTTCAAAATCTCGTCTTTGCTTGAAGTTGTTTTGTGTCTTGTGTCTTTAACCTTTATGATGATTTGGACTGAAATTATGACAATTATTTATATACAGAGGAATGCACTACAACAAAATATGGAGATATTTTGGGCTTGGAAAAGGGAAGAGACTGAAAATTTCACAGGTGACACTTATCCTCTTGATTGGGTAACGAATAAAAGAGTCATACTTTAATATAATGTGTGGTTGTTATAAGGGAAAAACTTAATATTTCAATATTTTCTTTCCACTTACGCTTAGTTTAACTCTTTGATTTGTTTTGGTGAATCATATTCATAGGTTTCCCGGTCAGTTGTGATCGGTTACCACTGGCTCGGATCAAAAGAGTTATGAAATCTGATCCTCAAGTCAAGGTATGGAAAATAATGGAAATTTTCTTGCAATAATCTTTCGATTTATGTTGGCTAGGCATGGAGTTTATGACATTTCTTTCTAACAAAAATGTTGTTCTATACGATATAGAATATGTTATTGATTTTACTGTTCAAGTAATCTAATACTTAGGATTTTTTTTTTACTGAGTAATATAAGAGTGTCAATTTTCAGACGGTTAGCTCAGAAGCTCCTGTAATTTTTGCTAAAGCTTGTGAGATATTCATCATGGAGTTAACGGCTCCGTGCATGGATAGATACTCAATTATCCTCACGTCAGACCATCCGTACTTGTGATATCGCTGATGCTGTAAGGAATTCAGAACTTCATGATTACCTGGATGGTCTTGTTAATTTTGACAAGCGCTCTATCAGCCATCAGGTTAGCTTTCTTCTCCATTGCAATCTTACCCGGTTCAACCAATTTTTGTTCATGTTTTGTGTAACAGGCATGAATATGTTCATGTTTTGCGTAACATGCATTATTCATGAAAAGTTTGTAATATGTGTGCTTAAATTGTTGTGTTCTGTTTAGGCTGTGCCAGAACGTGCACTGCATCAGCAAATGTTTTCTCCTGCTAATATGAATTTGTCCGGCACGGAAGCTCCAACAGACATGGACCAGATTCAGAAGGTATAGTCTATTTCCGTTTTAGTTGGTATCACTTTGATGAGATGTTAAGTTAGATGCCATGTTCGTTTCTTGCATTTACACCAAAACCAGGACAATCTAATGGCTGATCGCTTTATCAACACCGAAGAGTTTGAGCTCAACCATAATCTCCATGTAGTTTTCTTTGAACTTCTATCTGCACAATAATCACAGTTTTATGAGCAATGTGTTACGTTGTATACAAGCTTGAATCCAGGTCGACTATTAGGCATTTTCCAAATATATTTTGGTTCCTTGGAGGTTTTTCATTACTTTTGTTAGGCTTGAGACTTATTAGTTTGTAGCTTAACATTTGATGTCTCTTCCATGGATTGTACTCGTGGCTTTGATTCTGCAGTGAAAATTTTTTGCTATGGTGAAAGCTGTTCTTGAAGAGAAACTCAGTTAAAGGAGGAGAAGAAATCTGAAGAATGGTTTTCAACATTCTATTATATAAAATAAGTTGGATCACCAATCTGTGTCGATCCATATTGAATATTTGAATTATGTAGTCTTTTTGTGTCTGTGATAATTTTCTTTTTTATCATCCTAACTTTTAACTTATAAACAACAAGTGAAACTATCTGCTAACATATTTGCCTATATTTTAAAACACACTAATAACTATCTGCAACTATATTGTAGGGTAAAAGACTAGACCAAATAGCTTGCCATGAATGGTTTTGCAACTTTTCATGTAATACTTTAAATGGTTTCGCATGCTTGAATCCATAGAAGAAAAAAAAAGCAGAACATTCCAAATTCGTCCTTCAACCACAACACACACCTCATTGTTCACGTTTTGGCTGATATCCCCTTTAGAGTAACTAAATTCCTTGTACCTAACAGACCCCACACGTTATGATCTTCTCTATTTAACAACGAAATGTGTCCACAATTTGGAGCAACACAACATTATCTCAATATCAATCGAGAGAACTCATAAACCATGCCTTGCTGGCCGCCTTTCCCGCCATTTGGACCGCCAGGATGTGGACCACCGCCGCCAGGATGCGGACCACCTCCAGGATGCTGGCCGCCAGGTCCACCACCACCTGGCTCCATGCCACCAGGCTGGCCACCTGGTCCACCACCTCCTGGCTCCATGCCACCGGGATGCCCACCTGGCTCTATGGGCTGGCCACCTGGTTCCATGCCACCGGGCTGGCCACAGCAACCAGGTGGCCCTGGTAATCCTGGAACGTCTCCTAGCAATCCAAACCCTCCGACTAAACCTCCATCTGAACCATCACCCGGTAATCCTGGAAAGCCACCTGCTAATCCAGATCCTCCAACAGACCAAACAAAACCTCCAACTAAACCTGAAGGACCTGACGGTTCTGATGAAGTGAAACCTCTGACCGGGCCGAATCCTAGTGGCTATGATGAAGTGAAACCTCCGACCGGGCCGAAGCCTAGTGGCTATGATGAAGTGAAACCTCCCACTGGTCCGAATCCCGGCGAAAACTCTGATCCACCACTCTACTAGACAAAAGAGTCAAATGTGACCAACGTCTATAAAGTTCGAATCAGAAGTTAATAATGTCATTACAATTAGTTCTTGTTGATGATTCATAAGCCACAAAAGGAGCAGACAAAGCTATGAAAATGTAATGTAGGCGGAAACATAGGAACAGAAAACAAGAATTCTGACGTATGCATACCCATTGCTCGGAACAATAAGCTAGACACTTCAACTCCATTTAACATATCTGACTTAAGAGATAGAGAGAAATCGAAATGCAAACTTGCCTTGTTCAGAGGATGCATTGATGAGTGCCATCATGTGACCGCTTCAGCTCCTATAATAAGTGAGTTGGATTTGGACATAAGTGCCCGGAGAATCTACACTTCTTGGATTATGGGAGCATGATCCATTGAAGAAGAAGCAGATTCACTTTAGCGTAAGATACAACAAGCAGAATGGGAACCAAGAACTCTGAACATTAGTACATTGCAGGGATTTTGCAACAAGAACATTAATTCCTACAAACAATAATACAGATTGCAGCTAAAGTTCTAGACAAAAAAATAAATAATAATAATACAAAATGCCAGTATCTTTCGATTAGAATTGAGATGATAATTGTTGTCCAGTTTCCAATTAGGCTTGAGTCAAAAAACTAGAATCATGTCTCCTGGAGCTTTTCTGGCTGCTCAAGCAGCACTAGAGCTTCTCCATTTACATCAGTATCATCGAATGGTTCAGCAGGAGGAGGCCCATCACCACCTGTCTGCTCGTCTTCAGGATGAAAATTGATTGGGAACTTAGTTACTCTAGGTTTGTCTGTGAGTATGTTCCTTTGGACCTTATCAATCAAAACCTTAGTAGGAGGCTCTTCCCTGAGTTGTTCATCATCATAGTCATTGTTCACATAATAGCCAACTCTTATAAACTCTTGATCCATGTAGGAGCAAGTCAACAAGAGCACAGTTACACCAATAATATCTTCCTCACGGATCTTTGACGGATCTGGAGAATCAGCCTGTCATTTATTTTTTGTTTTGAATTCAACAAAACACATTCCACATAAGTCAGAAAAATATTCTGTAACGGAGAGATGAGAGTAAAACCGATCATATGCTACCTGTAACACAAATCGGTAGTTGCCAACATTAACAGGCCCAACGAGAACACTTTCCAAAAGCTGATCAGAGGTTTCATCTTCAGCTGATCCAACGTAGATAAGCTTCCATTCTAAATCTGTATCGAAAGAAAAGAGTCACGATCTTAGACGACAAAAAAAAATAAACAAGAACCTTTGCAGATAGGGATCTACGTCATCCAGAGAGAAAACGAAACTCCAGATCCACACTATAATAGCTTCTATTCTAGAGAAAATCTCTTAGTTTGAAACCCCAAAATTTGACATATGCTTACAAGATGTGACCATGACCTATCAACGACTAACATTAACTAAAATTTTATACAAGGACTTTTGCAGATAAATTCATCCAAAGCGAATACTAAACTCGCTATAATGGCTTCTGTTCTAGCGCAAATCTCTTCGTTCAAACCCCAAAATTTGACATCTTGCATACAAGAATGAGACCATGCCTTATTAACGACAACATTAACTACAATAACAACCTTTGCAGATATGGATCCAATTCATCCAAAGTAAATACTAAATTCACTATAATGGGTTCTATTCTAGAGCAAATCTCATACTTTGATACCCCTGAATGTGACCTTATTTACAAACATGTGACCATGAGCCATGATCTATCAGCGACTAACATTAAGTACAATATTAAACAAGAACCTTCGCAGATATGGATCCAATTCATCTAAAGAGAACTCGTTATAATGGCTTCAATTCTAGCGCAAATCTTACTTTTAAAACCCCAAAATCTGAAATTTGTACATAGATCAATCAACACAGAACTAAGCAACCCCAAATTAAAAGAAGAAATCACCAATAGACCACGAGGATCAATTAAAGCGCAGGAGGATTGGGGGAAAGTAAAAGTACCGTCTTTGAGAGAGGTCAAGCACTCGTAAGAGATCTCGAACTGGAAAGGGTTAACAAACGGCGCTGGATTGTCCAAAACGGTGACGTTAGTGATATTGATGGAGCTCATGATTTGATCGGGAAATCTCAGGGGTACGGGGCTCGGTTTTGAATCAAAACCCTAGATGCTAGGTACTTGATCGGAATCTGGAGAGACCCATGATAAGATTTTTGTTTGAAATGTGAAAGAAGAGTGAGTCAGAGAGTAACCGCCAAGAGGCAAAATCTAGGGTTTTCGAATTTTTTTCGTAATGAAATCGCCGGTGGACAAAAGTTCCAATTTGGGACGTTGGTTTAAACCGGTCGCCGTAGGGCCAGGGACCGGCAATACCGGTTTAAATAACTTGGCGGGAAGAATGTTAAACACACAAATTAGAGGAGGTATAACAAACAAATTTGGGAACAGAAACTAGAAATCGAAGCTTTCTTTTTAATTTAACAGTACTTAGCTACTGTTTAATTAGGCCTAAATAAAATATCTGAACGGAAAAACCTTTTTTTTAAGCTTTATTACTTAAACAAAAACAAGTTTTCCAAAGCAAAGGGAGCTTGCTTGCCAGAGTATCAGCCTCACAATTCGAGGTACGAGCGATGAAATCAAAGGTAATAGAAGAAAAACGAAGGGATATATATGCGCAAGAATTGCAGCTATGTCGTTGTGAGAACCATTTGATTGAAACAGGTAGATCAAGGAAAGAGAATCAGAGAATACATGTATCTCCTCACATCCATTCCGTTTTTCAAGCTCAAGCCTTGCCTTCATAGCCCATGCTTCTGCCGTTAGTGCCGAAGTTACAAAGCTTCTGGGAGGTAGAAGACATGCGTCGCCAGGTTTCGTTGGAATGAATGAGAGCTCCAAAACCACCATTTTGCGAATTGGAGTTCCATGCAGCGTCCACGAATAGGGAGAATCCCTACGATATTCATGATGGAGACCTCGTGGTCAATGGTGTTGGGTGAGCTTGCGGCTGTAGATGGAGTTGCACTTCTTGCCACGCTTTTGCTTCGTGGATTGCTTTAAGAATAACTTCCTGGTGTGAAAGGGTTCTATCTCCAAAGTAAACTTGATTCTGAGCTGTCTAGAGATTCCAACAAATCCGTGTCGCCAAATTAGTTTGAGGGATTCCAATTGGTGGCAAGGGTGTTAGATTCTTAGACGCTGCACTGAACTCGAGTTCATTGCCATGGAAAAGCTGTGACCAATTGACCACAGGGCAATCGTTCCAGGTTAACCTCGCAAAAAGGCAATCTCGCAAGACATGTAGAATTATCTCCATTGCTCCACATCTTTAACACAAACGGTCAACCTGTACTCCGCGATGAGCTGATTGGTGACCCACATGCAAAGCTCCTGTGACTGCTTTCCAAAGAAAGATCTTCCTGTGACTGCTTTCCAAAGAAAGATCTTGATCTTTGGTAGAACCTTGAGTCTCACAGATGTTACTCTGTCAATTGAAGTTCGGATTAGCCTATGAAGTCTCCTCGATTCGCATAAGGCTGTACCCTGATTTCACTGAATATTCACCATTTTTTTTGGCAGCCATGTCATCACATCCTCACGGGCAATCGAACTCATAGGTAGAGATCAGATACAACACTCGAAAGCTGGGATTTGGCTTCTCACTTGTCTCAATCCCACTGGTTTGTACCCTGATGCATAAGGTCTGAAACGCGAAAGTGTGGGCCAGTCCGAATAGTCTTGTTGGGCAATCAGTTGACAACCAGGGATCGGTCCAAACCTTGATCTTCTCCCTGTTTCCAACTCTCCAACGTAGACCCTTTGCGATAACCTCCCTGCCTGTCATAATGCTTCGCCTACCATGGGATGGGTTAGACGTCATCGAGCGTTCCATAAAAGAATTCTTAGAGAAGTATTTTCCCAGTAAGACTCTAGCTAACAGGGATGTAGAATCTCTGATTAATCTCCAACCCAAGTTTGCTAGAAGTGATTCGTTGAAGGCCATGATAACGCGAAATCCCAATCCTCCACTGATCTTGGGAAGAGTTACTTTATGCCATGAGAGCCAACTCATCTTCTTCTTATCTGCTTTAACTGTCCCACCAGAAGTGGGTCAACACCGGATTGTATCTGCTTCCAGATTGAGACCGCAATCTTCAAGCAAGACATAAAGTAATTAGGCATCGACAACAGAACCGACTTCAACAAAATTTGTTTTTCTGCCTGCGATAAGAAACGAATCGACCAGCTGTGAGACCTCTGTCTGATTTGATCCACCAGAGACGCAAAGATGTCTCTTTTTTTCCTCCCAAAGTTCTTAGGAATTCCCAGGTATTTCATATTTCCCCCTTCTTGATGAATGTTGTCTTTTGACTCTATCGCATTGTTGCAGGGGCGTTTTGGAGGAGAACGTAATGGAAGACTTACGCAGGTTGATACACTGACCTCAGACTGATTCATATTGACGAATAATATATGATACTTTTCTGCAGCTGTCCGAGTTGGAGCGACAGAAAAGCATTGTATCATCCGGGAATAACAGGTGGTTACCTCTCGGGCTGTTCTTGGAGACTCGTATTCCCTGTAGGCTGTCATCGAACTGCACCTTCTTGCACAAGCTCACTAGAACTTCTGTTCAAAGGATGAATAAGTACGGAGATAACGGGTCACCCTGCCTCAGTCCAAGCGAGGGTACCACTCTTCCTTGCGGTCAACCATTGATCAGAAACGAATATGAAACTGTCGAAACACATTGCATAATCCAGCGTAACTATGTTCTGTGGAATCCTAGTTTTCGTAATACAGCCTCAAGGAAGTTTCATTCAATCCGGTCATATGTTTTACTCATATCCGTTTTAACAGTTATAGTTTCTTTTTTTTGCTTTCGAGTTCCTCAGGTAATGGAGCATCTCATGCGTTAGAAGGACGTTATCTGAGATAGATCGGCAGGGACAAAAGCTGTTGCCTTTCCGAGATAATCTGTGGTAGGATTGGATGTAGGTATCGAATCGGTATCGAGCATAATCAAAACTGAGAAAATACCAGAATAGATCCTAAACTTTTATACTTGAGAAAACGGAATCGAACCAAGAATGGAGCACCTAAACTATCAGAAATATAATTAAATACAAAAAATGTTAATTTTATTTATACTTGATATAATAAAATACATAAAATTACAATTGTAAATCTGAAGATATTAGTTAATTTCTGGGTATTGGGTATTTCAGTATATTTTTGAGATTCATGGTGGCGAGGGATAAGAGTTTATTTGATGCATATTTTTACTTCTTCAAGAAAAGTACTACTCACAACTTTTAATATGTTCAAATTTAACTGTACAGATAAATGAATAATTTTTCTTGTTCTAATTGTGTCGTCCAACTATTTTGCTGAAGGTGGTATGGTTCTGGTGTTTTTGGACTAGACAAATATATCTGAGGCTGCTAATGTTATTGCTCCGAATCTCATCAAGAAATGTGAACCTCTTCTTGTGTCGGTTTAGAGAATTACGGGGAGGAGATAGACTTGATTGCGTCTATCAATTTTCTTAATCAAATCTTTAAGAAACCTTGAATTTCCATAGCATGGGTTTGACAGACTCTCATATTGAATCTTGGGTGCGTCTTCTAGTTCTTCCATTTTTTTTTAATTGTGTAATTTTCATTGAAATTTTCATTGACATGTCTTCAGTGGAATTAGTATAACTGTTAATTGCACAAACTGGATTGACTTAAAAAACCACCTCTAAATGAGAAGGTAATTCATTTCATTTATCTATATCCAAAGTTGAGCCCCATCAGAAGTCCTTAAACAAAAGCCAAACTTCTGAGATTACAAGCAGGTGATAACTTCAAAAGACTCTGCACTATGAAAACACTAAGGTTTTAGCCATAACATGCTTGGTTGAGCATTAAAGGATTCAAAGCAGTGAGGTGTTTGGTAGACAGTCATCTCATACCATATTAAGTTAAAAAATAGTATTTTCGAAAAAAAAACTTAGTTTATTTCTCCAATTCAAGTTAGGTAGTTAAAATCAATAGTGAGATGTTTGGGGGACATAAATCAACAAAACTGAGGCGTTTGGTGGACAGAGCCAAGCCATATTCATCTAAAAATTTATGATTTAGAAAAAATAGTTTTTTTTTCTCTGACTCAAATTAGTTAGTTAACAATCAATAGTGAGGTGTTTGGTGGGCACAAATCTACAGCACTGAGACGTTTGTGGAGGGAAAATTTTTGGGTTCACTTCCAGGGGGTAAGGGATGAATCCCTTTATTCATCCATTTTTATTTAAGCCAATTAGAATGTGACATGTAATATTATTTTTAAATAAAAATAAAAACGAAAATTAAGTAATTAAAACATGAAAAAATTGGCCAGAAGGGTAGTTTTAAGTTTTTAATTTGCTAAAAGGGTGTGTTTTGAAAAAGTGGATGTGTTTGGGTAGTTTTTATGTGTTAATATCTATATTATCCTCATAAGTTCAGTTTATTTACATTTTCATGCCATTATGATAAATTAATTATTAAATAAAATAAAGGAAGAGAGAGAAAACAAAAGGAGGAAGAGAAGAAGAAAGAGATAGTAAGAGAAGAAAAATACAGATCTTAATTAAAAAATATTATTTTCTCTTTCTTCTTTTTATTTCTTCTTTTTCTTTTAATTCATTCACTCTTATATATTATTTTAAATAATAAAATATATATTTAAAAAATTCATAGATTTTTTTCTACACCTTTTAAAATTAGAAAAACTTGAATGGTGGATAGGATAGGGTAGTGTTAAACAAAAAAAAAATCTTGACATAAAACTTCTAAAAAGTAGATTTTAGGCCTTGATTGTTTGCAGTTTTTTTAACAGATTTTAGTTTTTGTTTTTCAAAAAACCATTTATTAACCAGTCCAGTTTTTGAAAAAAATGGATTTCTTAAATTATAAACCAAAAACCACCCTATATGAATTTTTCAAAGAAGTTTCGTAAGTTTTAGTTATTTACTTTATTTTTTTTAAATACTGCTATTTTTTTCAATAAGTAATTACGAGTAAAAAATATATTTCTAAAATAAAAAACGTATAAGCAAAACAATATTTCATTTCTAAAATAACTTCATTTTACCTATGTACATTTTTATATATAACTTTTACTCTAGAAAAGATTTATAATTTTATAGTTTTTATTATTTATTATATTTTTCAGTTAATTTTCTTAGAAAAAAATATATGATTTTGAAACTTCAATTTTATTTATTTAATTTTGTATATTTTAAACACATAAAATTAAATTAAAATTAAAAGCATAGAAACTTTTAAAAAACAATTATTGATAAAAAAATCAGAAACTAAACAAATCATACAATTTAAGATTTTAGAAAACAAAAATCTACAGAAAAATCAAAAACCAAAATTTTAAAAACCTAAATTCAAAAATAAAAAATCAAAAGTTAAAAACCAGAAACCAAAAACTAAAACTCATGCAAACATTCATGGCTTTAGTTTTTGTTTAAAAATTGGAATTTACTTTAAAAACTAGTTTTCCTAAAAAATAGGAATCATTTTGTCAAAATCATGATTGGATAAAAAAATGATTTTTTGAAAAACAAAAATCAAAATATATTCTATAAACTGCAAACATTCAAGACAGTATACCTCAGTTATATACATTAGACATGATATTCAATTGAAGGTATCCAGTCGTACACTGAATTGTGAATACTTAATAGTTATACACTGAATTGTGAATACTTAATAGTTGTACACCAAATAAATGGTGAATATCGTTGAGTGAATATCTTCAGGTGTACACCAAATGGTGAATACCTTTATGTGTACATCAAATGAATGAATATCAAATCGTCAATACTGGTGAATACCTTTATGTGTATACTGGTGTACACCTTTATGTGTACACTGGTATACACCAAATGGTGAATACTTTTACATGTACACCAATTGGTGAATACCTTTACGTGTACACCAAATGAATGAACACCAAATCATGAATATCTAGGGATGAATACTTTCACATGAATACTGTTAAATGAATACTTGATAGTTGTACATCAAATGGTGAATACTTTCAAAATTTTATGTATATTGCAAAAAATCAAATATTGTCTGTTTTAAAAAATTCAAATTTCTGTATGTGTTAAAAAAGATTGTTATATTTTTAATATATATATAAATTATTAAATGTTTTATTATTATAAATAATTTATAATAATTGATTCAATGGAAAAAATAAAAAAAAGGAAAGAGAAAATAATAATATTTAAATATACTACTTTTTTCATCTCTCACACTCTCTCTCACGCTCTCTTCCACTCTCTCCCCACTCTCTTTCAATCTCTTACACTTTCCATCACGCTCTCCCATGCTCCCTTCCTCCTAATAAGGGCTTTTTTGCCATTTAAAAATGTTACAGTTCAAAAACTACCAAAAACACACGTGAAACCAAATACACACCCTTTTGGCCAATTAAAAACTTAAAACTACCCTATTTACCAAGAAGCTCTTATTATTTTTAGCTTATTTTTAAGTTTACAGAATATGGTTTAGGGTATAAATATTAGAATTTAGGGTTTAGGGTTTAAAGTTTAAGTTTTAGGGATTAGTGTTTAAAATTTCAAAAATAGTTTAAATAGTTTTATAAAAATATATGTTTATCCAAAATAAATTATAAATAAAATTTAATATTATGTGTGGGTTCACTATTTCTAATTTAGGGTTTATTTTTGTCCAATTAGAAAATTTTGATTTTAAAATTTAAGTTTAGTATTATGTTTGGGTTCACTATTCTAATTTAGGGTTTATTTTTTTGCCCAATTAAAAAATTTTGTGTTTAAAATTTAAGTTTAATATTATGCTTGGGTTCACAATTTCTAATTTAGGATTTATTTTGTCTAATTTAAAAATTTAATGTTTAAAATTTAAGTTTAATATTATGTTTGGATTCACTATTTCCAATTTAGGGTTTAGTGTTGTCCAATTAAAAAAAAAAATTTAAAATATGCAGTTTTGGTAAATTGCCATTTTTTAATTTTATTACATGACATATCTTCATTGGTTAAACTAAGAAGGGGTGAATGAATTGATTCACCCCACGGGTGAACCCAAGAATAGTTCTTTGTGGAGAGAGTCACCTAATGCCATATATGGCAGAAAAGAATAGGACTTTCCAAAAACATTAGTATTTTTTTTTCTGATTTAAGTTAGTTAAGTATTTTCTCTGATACAAGTTAGATAGGTAGAAATCAAATCAAGTTAGTTACTTAGAAATCAATACGAAGTTGTTTGTGGACATAAATTCTACAAAAGTGAGGCGTTAGGTAAACAAAGCCTTTTTAGTGGAGCAATTCTTGAGTTCACCTCTAGGGGTGAACTTCTTTATTCATTCTCTTGTTTTCTAGCCAATCAAGATCTGCCTTCTGATTAAAAATAAAAATAAATATTATCTTAATAAAACAATTAAGATAAATTGACTTTTTTATCACAGAAAATTAAAAACATTTTATTATTCATACAAAATAATTCGAATTAATCATTAAAATAATTCTTTTATTCACTTCTTCTTATTTGAACCAATAAAAATCAGTCAAACAATAAAATTAAGTAAAATAATTAATCAAAATAGCATATTTTAAATTTTCTTTTCTAATAGGGAAAAACTAAGCCCTAAATTAGAAATAGTGAACCCAAGCATAAGATTAAACTTTATTTATAATTTATTTTTGATGAACATATATTTTTTACATAATATTTTTTACATATAATTTTTTATTTTGTCTAAATCCTAAACTCTAATCTTTATACGCTAAACCATAATATGTAAATATTTAAGAAATTAAAAAATACAAACTAAATCTAGATCTCTTAATTCTAATCTGTAAATCTAAAAAATATTAGAAATAAAAACTAAACTTTAACCATTAATCCCTAAACCCTAAATTGTAATTTGTTAACCCTAAAATTATATATCAATATATATATATATATTTTTTATATAAAGATACATACTTTTATAAAAGATTTGAGTAAGTGTTTTCATCGTTTAATTTTATTTTTATGTTTATAAAAAAAATTATAAATAAAATTTAATATTATGCTTAGATTAACTATTTCCAATTTAAGGCTTAGTTTTCTCCCATTAGAAAATAAATTTAATTATCTTAATTAATTTTATCATTTGGCTGATTTTCATTCGTTAAAATAAGAGGAAGTAAAAAAAAAGAATTAGTTTAATGACTAATTCGAATTATTTTATTTGAATAATAATTTTTAAAATTTTCTGTGATAAAAAAGTCAATTTACCTTAATTGTTTTATTAAAAAAATAATTATTTTTATATTAAACTAAATGGCATGTTTTGATTGGTTAGAAACAAGGAGATGAATAAAGAGGTTCACCAGTAGGGGTGAATCATTTCATTCACCCCCTCTGAATTTAACCAATGAAAATATGCCATGTAGTAAAATTAAAAATAACAATTTACCAAAACTGCATATTTTAAAAATTCTTTTTTAATTGGACAAAACTAAACCCTAAATTAGAAATAGTGAACTCAACCATAATATTAAACTTAAATTCTAAACAGAAATTTTTTTAATTGGACAAAAATAAAACCTAAATTAGAAATAGTGGACCCAAGCATAATATTAAACTTAAATTTTAAACACAAAATTTTTAATTGGACAAAAATAAACCCTAAATTAGAATAGTGAACCCAACCCTAAATTAGAATAGTGAACCCAAGCATAATATTAAACTTAAATTTTAAACACAAAATTTTCTAATTGAACAAAAATAAACTCTCAATTGGAAATAGTGAACCCAAGCATAATATAAAATTTTATTTATAATTTATTTTGGATAAACATATATATTTATATAACTATTTGATCTATTTTTGAAATTTTAAACATTAATCCCTAAAACTTAAACTTTAAGCCCTAAACCTTAAATTCTAATAATTTATACCCTAAACCATATTCTGTAAACTTAAAAATAAGTTAAAAATAATAATAAACAGTAATCCCTAAATTTTAATTTTTAAATATTAAAAGAAATTAGAACAAATTATCAATCCTAAAACTCTAATCCCTAATTCTAAACTTCAATCCATTAACTTTTAAAAAAATATTATTATTTATATACATTATATATATATATATATTAAAAATCTGAGTGAATTTTTTTCTTACTTAATTTTTATTTTTTATTTTATTTAAAAATAATATTACATGTCATATTCTTTTTTTTTTAAAACGGTTAATGCATTAATAGATTAAAATGTCATTTACAAAGAAGTAGATATAGACGCCAAGGCGTTTTTTGCAGGAGTGTCGGCTAAACTGTTTGCCGTTCTCAACACATGAGAGACAATAACAAAGGGAAGATGAGCTATCAGATTGTCGATGTCACCGAGAATGCCAAAAATTTCTTTGATCGGTTCCTTCCGCTTGATCGCATTGATCAGAGCTAGACAGCCGGATTTGAGAGAGATCTTCAAAAATCCGAGACGCAAGGCGTGCTCCAAGGCAGATCTGACTGCAAGGGCTTCCCCAACAAGAGGGGATGAGACTGGATGTTCACAAGCTGACTCCTGGTACAAGATCGAAGAGTTTCTGATGATGATCCATCCTGATCCTGACGCTTTGAGATCTTCTTTCCACGCTGCATCGGAGAAAATTTCCACTGTATCATCCGGAAACGCAGATAAGGTAGCTGCTGTTGTAGATCTTTTTGTAAGTTCCTTAATCTGCGCGTTTTCCCAATCTCGTGCGGATACAATCATCTTAATCGTTACCTCTGCCTCCGTTAGGCGTCGATTCTCAAAGGAGAGGACATTTCGGGCAACCCAGATTTGCCAACAAACCCAAGGGAACAGTGGTCCTGCAGTCACTCCTGTCGGTGGGAGGCATACGGCTTTGCGGCCTTCATGTTAACCTGCAGTGAAAATTTGACACTCTGCAATGCGTGGATCTGCAGAGAAAGGTATGAGTTTCCAGACTTTCTTCGCATAAGAGCAGTGTAGGAATAGATGTTCCGTAGTTTCTTTTTCTCCACAGTGGGGGCATGATTCGGTTGATTGGAAGCCCTGTTTTGCTAAGTTTTCCCCTGTAGGAAGAACTCCTTTGATAATCTTCCACAGGAAAGTCTTCATCTTAGGGGAAAACTCTCCATGCCACACATTTGAGTTCTAGTTGAAGGTAGTCGGGTTGGCTTCTGCAGTTGTAAAGTTAGATGAGTCCGCAAGGGAGAAGTAGTATCCTGATTTGGTGGAATAATCTCCCGATTTAGTAGACAGCCAGATATGAGAGTCGCTAACTGATGTCTTGCTTGGTTTCAAAGCCTTGATCGTGTTTAGGAGATCAGGGAAGAGATCTCTGATCATATCTATTTTCCAAGCTTTTGTGTTAACATCGAGTAGTTCTGAGACAGTCATATCCTTTGTTGGTTCTGTAGGAGGTTCCATGGGAGCAAGTGGTTCAGAGAGTGAGAGTCAAGGGTCATACCAAACGTTGGTAGTTGAACCATCCCCAATGCCTTTGCCAAGATTTTTGCGAAGTAGATCCCTTCCGACTAGGATGTCATACCAACCATGCGAGGCAGAAGGGGAGTGCTCAACTCGAAGGAAATCCTGGTATTTGCAGTATTTACCCGTGAGGACTTTTGCTAGAAGACAAGTTGGATTTTTAAGAATCCGCCATCTGATCTTTGCGAGGAGAGCATCGTTGAAGATCGCTATGACTCTGAATCCAAGACCTCCATCCTTCTTCGAGCGCGTAAGTTGGTTCCAAGCAACTGATGTTGCTAGGGTTGACTTCGCGGCTTCATGTTTTAAATTTATAACTCTAGATATCTGTAAGTGCACAGCAGTGCGTTGTAGTACTTAGGGTGTCGATCCACAGAGAATCCACGCTTTACCTGCAGAACCTTAGAACCAGAATTAGTAAACGAAGTCTAAGACGAAATACGTGATTTGGATAAGTTGTGCGATTTCTATATATGTATTTTAAAAGGGGATTTGAAAACTAAAAGTGAATAAATCGATAATAAATCTAAAGGATGAACAAAGCTCTTAATATTGATCCTAGTAAATTCTTAGAACTCGAGTCACGGACGTATGAATACGCCACTGTCGTGATCATAGACAACTATCTCTCGCAACCCTGACCAGTAGGTTTCCACTCTGGCCCTGGAAGGGAAAAGATGCATTATGTTTAAGACTCGTCAACATTCACAGCTCGCTCATAGGTAGGTTTCCACTCCTATGGTTGATCTGCTCTTCTCAAACTAGATCCAGCCCCGGATGAATACTTTCGCAACACCAAAGACCTAGATCAGTCTCTAGTTCGCGACGCTAGATCCATGCTTTAAGTATAAGTTTAGAAGAAAGATTTCTAGAATTCAGCTTTGGTTTATCTCGCGAAGATCCTTATCGAACATAGTCGATTCCCTTCGATCGAGCCTTTAAACTCATACCTCATCATTCCAAAACGTGCATAAAGTAAATAGAAAAGATGTGCATAGATTAATAAGAAGAAAGAAGTAGAGAAAAACAGACAAGGAGATGAAGAAGAAGCATCTCGATTTCGAGATCTAAGCTCGGAGAAAACTTCTCTTCAAATCCTTTAAACAACTAATCTAATATGAAGAAGATGAAAACGAAATTGAAAGATGCATATAAGTAAAAAAACCGAATTAAAATAAAGGTAGAACATAAAGAGGGTTCAAGAGAAATCTCTATCTCCCTAAACTAAGAACTAAGAACATAAAAGCATAAAAACCCTAAAAAACTAAATTTGGTGGCTCCCAAAAGGGATTCTTCTGAGGCACACGAAAATAGGTCTCCTTAGACACATATTTATAGGTCTTGAACTTTCTCCAGTCGTCCTTAGGGTTTCCAATGAAGAAAAAACGAATTGGGCTTGAAACAGGGTAATGGGCCAGCCTTTTAGTCGGCACCGTTCGCGAGGCTTCTGACCGCGGTGAATTGGGGTTTGGCCGCGGCCAGAGACTCGTAACCGCGGTCGAGAGTGTGTTCTCCGCGGTCGTGGCTCCTGGACCCGCGGGGATTGGTCTTTGAGGTTGAATCTTCATTCTGTGCTTGCTTCCTTCGCGAGACTGCAGAACATTTCTTCAGTGCATCAAGGATATATGGAGATCTAACCATTGGATTGTCTTCAAACTAATTGAATTTGAAAGCTAGTTGTCTCTTCTATATTATGTCCGATTTTGGGGATGATCTGACGGTGGGAAGGTCTTCATCGGATATGAAACTTCTGAGGATCCGAATTTACCCAAAATGGTCTTTTGCTTCAAAATGCACAACTTTTGCCTTAATTACCTGAAAAGAGTCTTGGAACTACAAATACTAGAAACCCATACTTAAAACACTTAAAAGAAATAAAAAGCATTTGAAAAGCATTTAAAAACAATCCACAAAAGTGGTCAAAATACGGTGTTATCAGCAACCCAACACATCTTTTTGATTCCATGATTAGAGTCCCACCAGAATCTGGTTAGGCTCGACTGTATTCGCTTATATAGGCTTTTTGGTAGTTTGAAACAGGTCATGGAGTATGTTGGGATGGATGCAAGGACTGACTAGAGTAAAGTAAGCTTTCCTGCATTGGAGAGGAATCGGGTTGACCATGAAATGGCCTTATGATGGATGCGGTCCACAATAGTAGTGAAAAGATCCTTTTTTCTCCTCCCGAAGTGTTCAGGTAGGCCTAGATACTTGCCTTGTCCTCCTTCATTGTCTATTCCCAAAAATTTTTTGACTCTTTTTTTAGTTTCCGGTGGGGTCTTTTTTGAGAAGGTGATTGCCGATTTAGCCGTATTTATCATTTGACCTGATACTGCCTTGTATTGTTGAAGAATGGCCTTTAGCTCTAAGCAATTTCTTTCATTTGTTTTGCAGAAAAACATAGTGTCGTCGGTGAAGAGAAGGTGGTTGATAAGGGGGCTGCCACGAGCTACTCTGATACCAGTGAGATGGCCATTATTCAGAGATTTTCTGCATAGGCCAGAGAGCACTTCTCCACAGAGGATGAACAAGAATGGTGACAGGGGGTCACCTTGGCGTATGCCTCTAGTTGGTACGATATTGCCCCTAGCCGTGCCATTAATGAGGTAGGAGTAGGTAACCGTTGTGATGCATTGCATAACTAGATGAATCCACTTCTCATGGAAACCAAACTGTTTCAGGACTTCTGCTATAAATGACCACTCCAACCGGTCATAGGCCTTGCTCATGTCGGTTTTAATGGCCATGGAGCAGTGGACTTGAGCTTCTGAAAGTTTTAGGAAGTGGAGCACTTCATGCGAGATCATAACATTGTCAGTAATCGATCTTCCAGGTACAAAAGCACTTTGATTCTCTGATATGATTTTGGGGAGAATTGTTTGAAGTCTTTTAGTAAGAATCTTGGAGAAGATCTTGTAGAACACATTGCATAGGGCGATAGGTCGATAGTCTGCTGTAGTTTTAGGGCTTTGAACCTAAGGGATGAGCCTGACGTGTGTGGCATTGACAGATCTTGGGAGATTGCCTGTGACAAAGATGTTTTGTATCTCCTCTATGACTTTGGGACCTACGATTTGCCAAATAGACCTGAAGAAGCATGCGGGAAAACCATCCGGGCCTGGAGCTTTGTCTGGATGGATGGAAAAGATGGCTGCCTTCACTTATTTGGGTGAAGGTACGGCGATAAGGGCTTGATTATCAGCCTCCGAGAGTCCAGGAGTGATGGCCTTCTTGACTGTTGCAGTGCAGTCCGAGTTTATGGAGGTAAACAGCTTCGCGTAATAGGAACATATGACTTCAGTTATTTCATCATCCTAATATACTACTTGTCCTTCACTATTTTCAATCATAGAAAACTTATTTCTTGCTCTTCGTCCTTTGTGATTGCATGGAAATATCCGGAGTTCTTGTCTCCAAGGGCCAGCCACAGGTTTCTACTACGTTGCTTCCAGTAGGCTTCTTCCTTGAGGTATGCATCTTTTAACTTGTTACAAGTTTCCTGTAGCAGATCTTCGTTGTTTCCTTTTATTCTTCTGTCATATCTGAACAGACCATGTTTTTTGTGTGCAGAGACTTCCAGGTATGTGACGATGGGTCTGTGGTCAGAACCTTCGAAGTTTAGATACTTGCATCGGCCCGAGGGAAATAGCTCAGCCCACGAGCTATTGGAGAGAGCTCGGTCCATTCGGCAATGTACAAGGTGCGTGTGCCTAGTACCTCTCCAAGATAGAGGATCACCTGAATGCTGAAGATCAAAGAGGTCGCATTGTGCCATGAAGGATCTGAAGGCAACAAAGGTACCTTCTGCTCTGACAGGTCCTCTTCTTTTTTCTGAATTGTCTAATATGTCATTAAAATCTCCTGTCAAGTACCAGGGGGCATCTCGGGAGTTAGATAAATCGGTGAAGTGTTCCAGAGATCCTTCTTTTTGGTCTAATCTGGCTCGCCATAGGTGAAGGTAGAGAAGAATTTCCTTCCTTTGTAGGAGATTTCAGAGTCAATGTAGTTGTCGCAGACGTTGAGGATGCTGATGTTAATCTCCTTCTTCTAGAAAAGGGCCAGGCCTCCACCATTTGGGCTATGGGGAGGGACAAAGAAGTGAGATTCATGATCGAGCCAGCTGAGCTTCTTGGTTATAAATTCGCTGTTGTTTTTGGTCTCCATGAGGAACCGAATGTCGGGTCGGATGCTTTTTTGCATCCCCTTCAAACGCTTGACTGTTGCAGGGTTCCCCAGCCCACAACAGTTCCAGCTCGCGATCGCTAAGGAAGAGGATCCTGGGGATCCCGAAAATTCCCCTTCTCCTTCTGAGATTGATTGGGTTTGTTCTTGGTTTTTGGTGCAGGTTTGCTCGATGAATGGCCAGAGCGAGAGGGAGGTAGAGGTGGGTTCTGTGTGGAGGCAGATCGTGGCCTGGACGAGGTAGGATCATGTGGATTATTTCCTGGTTGTCGCATAGAGTGTGAAGTGTTCTTTGTCTTTGAGAGTTTAACCTTTGGCGAGCTTTGCAGGTGGTCGGAGAGCATTTTCCTCGAAGCTGCTCCTTTGAGCATTGGACTTGTGGGCACAGATTTCTTAGGAGGTCTACCACATTTTTTGGTTAAAGGTGGATTTTGTAGTTGTGGCAGGTCATGCTCCGGTTGAATGATCTCCTCATCTAGTCGTTGTTGTTGTTGTTGCAGGCAGCTTGGGTTTTGGTTTAGAGCGTGTTCCAGCATTCTCGCTGCTGTCTCAGCCATTAGTCCATTTTCCTCTCCTTGAATGACCCTCTGAATGCGACCAGCACTTTTGATAGGGTCATCACAGTTAATATACTGGATCGTGACCTCCTGAAGATCATTCAAGATTTGTGAGGTCATTTGGGCATGAGGTGAAGCCATATTGAATTCTTCCTCTGCCAGGTTTCTTTCCAAAGCAGGGATGCGGGGTTGAGAAGTTGCAGTCTGGTCCTGGTGATTTTCTTCTATTTGTTGCTTTTCTCTCCAAATTTGTCCTTGAGAGTGATTTAGGGGTCTCGCCTTATTGCGCGGTGCAGGTAGATCCAGCCTCTCATGGTTGGACGATGCATTTCCATTGTCCTGGGAGTTGTTTTTCCTTGTCAGTTGGTGGAGGAGTTTGCGGTAAGAGATTCTCTGTCCCTTTGATTAAACTTGGTGTCCCTTGGGTTTTGTTGGTTCGCTGAGAGGGTGTTTCTTGTATCTCCTGATTGTCGTTGAGATGGTCTGGTACCAAAAGGATTACCATGTCTGTCTGTTCTTTGGTTGTAGGGCCGATCAGATTGGTCTGAGAATTGGGTCTCTGTTTTCTTTTGCAGTGAGTCATCCATTCTCCTTTCCTTACGGGTTTGAGCTTCATTAGGTTTGAGCAGGCTTGGGCAATGTTGTCGCTCATCAGTGAGGCGACATCAGAACTTGCAGTATTTGTCGAGCTTGTTGTATCGAAGAGAAACAGGCGCTTCCGTTCTGTCAGTGAACTCGATAATTGTCTCCATCAAAAGGGGGGGCGAGGCCATCAATCGTAACATGAATTTTTGCTTCCGTAGCCGTGAGTTCAAAGCTGTCCAAATGGCCCACCTCTTTGCCAATGTTTTCCACTAGCTCGTTTTTCCAGTAATGGAGGGGAAGGCCTCTGAGTCGGATCCAAAAGGGAATTTCCGAAGGGAAAGTAGGGGAGATAATCGGTTCCCACTTCTGGATGATGAGCATCCAACGAGCATAGAGGTGGGATCTGCTTTCGAGGACTTGATGGAGGTCTTCAGCGTTTTCAAATCTGAACTGGAAACAGTCTCTTCCCAGATCTGCTCCCACAGCTCTTCCTCGAAGTCCCCATCGCTTGGAGAGAAAGGGGAGCATGGTCCACATCCTCTGCTCTCGAGGGTTAGTGAGTCTGCCGATAAGTGTGAGCTCATTTGCTTTGATTAGGTCAGAGGTATCCATAGCTGGAGCTTTGATGCGTTTTGTAGGGGGAGACTCAGGTGAGGAAGCAATTCCTTTCCCTTTTTCCGCGTATGAGAATCGGCGTGACATTGTTACTGGAAACAGATGAAGTGGAGAAAAGCAGAAAGTGAGAAATGAAGCAGATGGAAGAGCCGCCAAGGTGATGTGGAGCTTTAGGGTTTGGAGGGATAAGGTGCCAAACGGTCAGGAAGGAGCTTGATTCGGACTGTTGGGTAATGCGAGTGACCAGTTAATGAGAAGTCTTTTTGCCTCCGTGGCAAACCATGTTTTTGAAAACCACTTTGGATTTCGTGTGCAGATGAGGTTTGTGGGAAAACTTAGCTTGCAGGGGAGAAGATGTGTTGAGATGAGCGAAGCTTCTCTCCCAAGGGAAGCTTGAGGAGAGTGGATGAGAGACCATCTGGGGATGGTTGAAACGTGTGAGATGAGTGCTTGAAGTGTTGAGCTCTTTCCTGGCGAAGGGGATCCATGATGCTGCAGCGGTTGGAGACTAGTTGAAAGACGACGGAGGAGACTGTGAAGAGCAGCGAGGCTTACCGGGGAGGTGGTCAGCGGACCCTCTGACCATGGTCGGGGGCGGAACCCGGGAAAGAAGACTCAAGAAGGGCAGTATTGGGGACCAAAAGTTACTACTTTAGGAAATAAACCACTACCAACGAAGAAACTAGAAGGGGAAAACCGGTTTGGTGCGGTTTTTTGGGAGTCGGGCCTGAGAGAAAAGTAACAAGAAATTAGTACTATTTTACATGTCATATTCTAATTGGCTCAAATAAGAGAAGGTGAATAAAGGGATTCACCCCTAGCGGTGAACCCTAGCATTTTTCTTTTAGATTTCTATGAAAACCATCTCATTGGAAAGTTAACCATTCCAACAGCAAAAGTACATCAACTCATTTGAGGAATATCTAGACATACACACGCAAGTCAATATTTACTTTGGATACTATTGGTGAATTTATTTTCCAATTTTTGTATACTTAATCATATTATTCAGTGTTAAAAAAAAAAATTAAGACTTCGAGAAAATAGTTATTTACTTTGATTCAAGTTAGTTTGTTAGTAATCATTACTTATTTATGGAATTTAACATACTGTTTTGGGGTTTTTCATCCTCTTGGAAACTAGGTTTCTTACAAGTAAAACAAACGAGGTCAGTGGTCGAAAAATATGATGGGGAAGTATTTTAATAATGCTCTGAAGTTCAAGTCAGAAAATACAAAGAAATACCACAAAGATTGCATCAGAAAACGGGAAAATGTCAGAAAATGTGAAAAAAGAGTTATGGTGACTCCGGGTCCTCCAAAAGGATGGATCCGCAGAGTGTCTAGACCAATTTTAGTGAATAATGACCAGAAATTTAGTCTGAATATTCGTGCCATATTTAACTCCAATATGTGCTGTTGTGGTGGTTTATACACTGTCACATGTTCTGAGCGCCCGTGGCTTTATCTTCTCCATCATCTATGTTTATTTGATTTTTCATATCATATAAGCCAAAATCAGCCGGATATGGGACAGGAACCAACTTTTGATAAAGAAATTCTTCTCACAGGAGAAGAAGTTGATAAAAACAAATATATATTTTCGTGTCTGATAGAAAATGTTCAGACAAATTTTGCCCATCATGGTATAATTTCTATTTGGGTCTGATGTGTCAACTTGTCTAATTATTAGTTCTCTTTATCTGCCAACTTGTCTATTTATCAGTGTTTACCACCACATTTGAAATGTACTATTGAGTATTGAGTGATTGACATATACCACCCTAATAAATAATCTGCAATCTCTTGAAAACCAAAGATCGGAGAGCACAGTGGAAATGTACATTTGGGGAGTTTAAGCTCATCAACGCACAAAAACAAAGAGAGCAAATGACAACATCAACATCTCAATACTATCCAATGAGTGGCGGTGACGGCCAACACAGTTACATCCATAATTCCTCATACCAAGTATGCTATATATATATATATATATATATATATATATATATATAGTGAAAATTCCTCAGACTAGCCTTTAAGGTTAATGAAATGACAAACCTAGCCTAACATATTGAATGGCTTACTAGACTAACCTTATAAAGTTGGTTTAAGTCCATTTTATCCAGATGTTGAATATTATTACGAAAATGCCATTATGATTTTTTTTTATAAATTTTTTTTTTTTCGAAAAAACTTTAATTTCGAAAAAAACTTTTTAAAAAATCGAAATCTTTTTGACGAAAAAAGCAAAAAAAAAAAAAAATACAAAACCAAAAACTAAAAAAAGAAAAACCCTAATTTATTTTCTTCTCTCTCTCTTTCTCCTGCGCCGTTTTTTTTCTCCCATGGAGCTGCTCTTCTTCTTAACCTTTTCATTCCTCTCTTGCTCTCCTCTTTATCTTTTCATTTGTTTTGTTAAATTTTGTTGTATGAATATGTATTCTTTATGAACTTCAAAGCTTCGATGTTTCAGATCGAGAAAAACACAACTAGTTCTACCGATTTTTTGTATCAAGAAGCCTCCAACGTTTCCAAGCCCGGAGATCTAGATCTTCCTATGGTTTCTACAATTCATTCTGCTATTATGTGAGTTTTTTTTTCATTTTTTCGAATTCTTTGATTTTTTTCTAGATCTGGGTTTTTGGATCTAATATCAACGATAAACTATGGAGATGTGGCGGTTGGTGGTGACTCTTAAGCAGCATTCTCGCTGCGTCGCGCACAACCGCAGTGGATAGACGTTGTTTCGATGGAATGGTCGGCGGCATAAAAATTTTTTTTTTCAGGTACGTTTGGTAGATATATTTGAAATCGATTTTGTATTTTTTTGGTTGTAAAGTTCATAATGTGTGATGGTAGATTTATTTGAAAAACGGTATGTAGTTTGGTAGATTATTAGTTATTTGATGGTAGATATATTTAGAAAACGAAATGTGGTTTGGTAGATTTATTAGTTATTTAATGGTAAAATTATTTTAAAAAACGAAATCGTTTGGTAGATTTATTAGTCATTTAATGATAGACTTATTTGTAAAACGATGTGGTTTGGTAGATTTATTAGTCATTTAATGGTAACTTATTTGAATTTGGTAGATTTATTAGTTATTTATGGTAGATTTATCAGTCGTTTATATTTGAATTTTATATATAAATAACAATATTTGTTTATTTTTTTCTGACAGATTATGGGCTTTGCCATGGTGAACAAATCTTTGATGGGATATCCAGCACCGATCCGACATGTTTTACTATGAATTGTAGATTTACATTTGGTAGATTTGTTTTGAAATGATGGTAGACTTATTATTAAATTGATGGTATATCTATATTTGAATTTGTAGTAAATGATAATTAGATTTTGAATGATAATAATTTTGTTTTCAAATTATATTTGTCGTAAAACATTGATCCAGACATTTCACATTTTTATCACATTTGCTAGTAATGTTATTATTCAATTTAATTTATTTCTTTACTTTATATCATAACTGAAATCATTTGACATTGTGATGTTATAAAAGTTTATGTAAATAGAGTTAAATGTAACAAATATTCAAAAATAAAAATCAAGTTAAGAGATGGTTATTACAAATATGACATATATGTTCAAAGTTAATATAAAAGGCAAAGTTATCTTAGAGAAAAGATATATCATAGAAAAAATATTCATGTTAGAAATTTTTGATCATTGATTATGGCATCTATATCGTAAAGAACAATACTCATCTGTGATCGAATCACAGTTAACCGACATAATCTTAGCAAACTCATGCAAAGAAAACGTCAATGGTAACAAAAATCAAGTCAAATATAACCATGGAAAAAGTCTACCATATGTACGAAACCTGTTTAACATACAACATTCCAAAACAAGTCTACCAAATCGCTGGTTTTTTCGTAGATAGGAGAATATATTTAGGACAAAAAAAGTAATTTCAATCCAAAAAGTCAAATGTCTGCCAAACATTAACAACTAAGTCTACCTCAAGCATGGAAAATAGCTCTACCATAGAAACAAGTCTACCATAAGCACCTCATATGTCTACCAGATCGAGGTTATCTTTGTAAATACCAAACTTAATTAATCTTAACTACATGATTATTATAAGAAGTCTACCATACGTACAATAACTCTACCAGATTACATAAACTCTACCAAACTGACAAACAAATCTACCAACATTGTGTAAATCTACTTCATGTAGCAAATAATCTACCACTTACCGGAAGAAATTTTATTTCAATTTAAATCTACCACACAACAAACATATCTACCACAAAACAAATAAATCTACCAACATTTTGTAAGTCTACCTCATGTAACAAATAATCTACCACTCACCGGAAAGAATTTTACTTGAATTTAAATCTACCACAAAACAAACATATCTACCACAAAAGCAAAAAATCTACCAACTAAATATAACTCTACCATGAAACAAATATATCTACCGTCACATAATGACAACTTTTTTTCACATAAGTCTACTACCAAAGGACATAAGTCTACCAACTTAGAAATTAAATCTACCTCATTGTCAATAAATCTACTGATAAAGTCAACTATGCGACAAAGTCAACGCTTTCTTTAACAAATCTACCAACACGTTTGACAAGTCTGCCATTCATAACAACAAATCTACCAAAACATAATAAATCTACCTCTCATCATCAAAACTCTACCAAGATAAGTCTACCAACATTTGTAAACTCTACCAACTCTCGAATAAATCTACCATCGACCTAATAACTCTACCGACAAAATTTTTGCGTTGACCAAAATTTGATAAGTCAACCATCAAAGCCTGGTAGACTTATCAAATTTTCAGCGCTATATTTTGCCTACGTGGCATTAAAAAAGTAATGGCATTTTCGTAATTATGTTTTTTTCAACAAAGGCCAAAAGGGTGTTTTGGGTATGCTAAGTTAGTTTTGTAAAAAAAATAAAAGTACGCCAAACAAGTAATATAGATACTTTATAAGGTTAGTGTAGTAATCCTCCCATATATATATATTATATTATATTTTCTGTTATTCCTATTTTTAATGTAATATTCTTCTATAATTTTCTTTCTAATTTTTAAGAAGCATTCATTCCTTTCTAATATTATACAAAATATCTTTTTTGCATTTAAATAAATCTACATTCAATTGAACTAAAAGATTATTAAAGATAACTAAGGTTTAGATGTCTTTCTAACTAAATAAGTGTTATTCTAGTAAAGCTTTGAACGAGGAGTCATTCTAGTAATTGTTCTTAAAAGAAGAGTCATTCCAGGTAATTTATCATGATTATATGATTGGAATGATAGTGATTATATATATGCTACATAATTTGTTAATTTTAGAATTTAAAGATTATATGCGAATTTTTATGAGGGAAAAATATAATTTTCCTTTATAGAGATATATTAAACTAAAAAATTACAGTATAAACTCTATAAATTAATACTCGATAGATTAATAAACTAGATAAATTAATATTTTTTATGGTTTCGAGTTGGACTGGTTCGAATTATGACATAATTCGATAAGATAATAAGATAATAATTTTAACAAAACTCCTATGTAAATATATGGAAACAAAAAAAATGAAAACCCCAAAAACTAAGATTTAACCCTGAAAAAGCTAAAATGTAAACCTTCAGTCCTAAATCTTAACCGTAAGACCTAGGTAAAATAGTGTATTTTTTCAGGACCTAACTGGATTGTCAAGTGAATAACAGAATAGATAAGTAATAAAATAGCAAAATCAATAAAACAAGTAAACTTCGTTAAAAGTACTTGCTAAAAGAGTAAAGTTTTGTATAAACTAGTTATAAATTTCTATGTGCGGAATGAATTGAAAAATAGTTTGTTAATGTATTTTCTATTATTTTCATGTTTGTTATTGTGAATGGTATATATTTAGTTGAATCCTTTTTCAAAACATAAAAATATGAAAAAAAAAAAAAACATACCATTTGAGTCAGGAGTCCTTTGTTTTGACCATTTTCAACATTTTTTCAGTTATCCTTAAATTAGTTAACTTTACACTTGTGATATAGAAAGCAGCCATGGATGGCGCTGAAGAAATGACAAGGCAATGCATCTTACAGAAGCTTGATCTCCAACTAAACTCCGATCTTGGTACTTTCAGAATTGCGGATTTTGGTTGTTCTATTGGCCCAAACACGTTTCTTGCTGTTCAAACTATCATTGATAGTGTGAAAGTCAAACAATCGAAGGACAACAAAGAAGTTAGCCTCATGCCTCTCGAGTTCCAAGTATTCTTCAACGATCAACCCAACAACGACTTCAACACACTCTTTAGAACTCAGCCTCGTTCCTCCAAACATGAATATTTCTCCACTGGCGTTCCTGGCTCCTTTTATGGCAGAGTGTTACCACGAAACAGCGTCCACATTGGACATACTTCCTACACAATTCACTGGCTTTCCAAAGTTCCCGAACAAGTATGTGTCAAGAATTCTCTTGCTTGGAACAAAGATTACATCCAGTGTAATAATTTAGTAGAAGAAGTGAACAAAGCTTACAAAGTCCAGTTCATAGAAGACATGAAAATTTTTCTTGAAGCAAGAGCTGAAGAGATTGTTCAAGGAGGATTGATGATTGTATTAGGACAATGTTTGTCTGATGAAGTTCCCATGTCTGAGACATGGCAGGGTATTGTGGTGGATATGATCGGTGATTGTCTTAATGATATTGCAATAGCTGTACGACATATAATTCTAAAACTTTTTTATAACATATGGTATGAGTCATGAAAAATTGCTAATAACCAGATGTTGTTTTCCTTTACAGGGAGTAACAAGCAAGTAAAAGATCGAGTTTTTCAACTTACCAGTGTATTTTCCGCAGTTTAGTGAACTGAAGAGAGAGGTGAAGCAGAACAAAAGATTTACAGTTGAGATGATTGAGACTATATGTCATCCAATGGAGGATATTCCGTTAACAAATAGCTTCATTCCTTCCATGTTTAGAGCTATTCTTTATACGATTATAAAAGAACATTTCGGAGAAGGTGTGGTTGATGAGCTATTTGATCGTTTTGCTGAGAAACTCGCCAAGCAACCAATTAATTTTAAACAGTGTGAGAAACATGTGTACTATTTTACATTGCTTAAACGAAAATGAACAATGCATATATACACAAAGAGTTATGTTGTTGCCCTATTGTGTTATTGTAACACCAGGTGCAAATTTGTCTCTTTATCAAGATTATATGAAGAATATATATCAATCGTCAAGCCTATGAATTTGAGGTAAAGACTAACTTGTGCAAGAGTATTGAGCTCCATATGATGGTATATTGTTTTATCAATATGGCCAAATCTGTGAGATAGAAATCCTATGATGTTGTTAAAAAATCTAGCATTTGCAAGAAAGTTGAATTCCATATGATGGTAAATTCTCTTAACAATATGGCTAAATCTATGAGATATCAATTGGCTATGAGGTTGTTAAGAATCTAACATGTGCAAGAGTGTTGAGCTCCATGTCATCGTGTATTGTCTTATCAATATGGCCAAATTTATGAGATATCTAATGTCAGAAAACAAAATTATTCAAAACGGTCCTGTGCTACTACGCGATCATCGTTTTGGCCAAGATTCAAATCAGTTCACATACTCACCTTATAATTTTTTTTATAATATAAACCATATCGTTAACATAAAAGTAGGAGAATTATCTATTTAACAATTTCTCTAATACTACTAATTAAGATGCTTGTTAAATATGGTTTATAGGTTTCTAACTTAAAATTAATTGGCAGTAAATGAATTGACCTTTATCCTTTATATACTGTTTTATAAATTCTCCAACTACCGATGTGGACTTTCACAACACTCCTCATGTTCAAACTAGAAGCGTGAAAACTTGTGGGAACAAACACAAACCCACGCGAATGATTCTTATGGATTAAAGTTAACGCTTCTGCCAAATTCTAAAATCATGGATTCATGGTGATGGTGTCTGTCGGTGAAGAGAAGAATCAAGATGACGTTGACGTGAAGTGTGGATCTATATCCACGTGGGTTTCTTAATTAGTTAATGGATTTTTCGGTTTTGTCTTGATATTATTTTGGTTTTGGTTTAAGTTAAAATTTTGGTTTAAATCTATACTATTAAAACGGAAAAGGTGTTTTGTGTCCAAACATAATTTTTATTTAGTTTTTTACTATTCTGTTTTTGGATTGTTATTTCTGTTATATTATCAAAAATTTCCTTAAATATAGATTAAATTATCAAAAATTATAAAATACATTATTATTATTATACTTTTACAAAATAATAACCCAGATATTAATTTAGATTTAATTAAAATATTCAAATTTAAATAATATTTTCAATGACAAAGTTAAAAATAATATATTACTAGATTCTACCCCGTGCGTTCGCCCGAGAACTATTTTTTCCTTTTTGTTTATATATAATTTTCTAATAAATAATAAAAATTATAAAATGTAATTTCTTTCTATTAATTTATTCTTTCTAGTATTATATATGACCGCGATTAGAAAAATATTATTTTAACTTGTCCGTTCGTTTATATTATCTGAAAAATACCACAAATAAAAAACGTCATTATACATACTCATTTATATTAATCCAAAAAGAACCAAGATTATTAAAACATTTAATATATTTCTTCATATTATTTTTATATTTTAAATATTTATTAAGTTTAAATATTTAAATTTTAGACTTATTAATAAAAATATACAATAATATATCATTTTCATCTCTGTCATTGAAAATTTAAATTAAATCAAAATTATTGATAATATAACCTATATTTAAGGAAATCTATAACAAATCTAAATTAAAAATTAAATTTTCAGATTTATATTAAAATATAAATAAAAATACATTATTTTATTAATATTACACTAAATTAACTTATTTGATAAATCTAAATTAAAATCAATATTTTTGTTTGGCAACAGTTATCCAAAAATAGAATAGTAGGAAACTAAGTAAAAATTCTGTTTGGACACAAAACACTTTTCTCTTTTAATAGTATATATATTGTATATTTTTAATAAATAGTTAAACTAAATAAATATGTAAAATATACAAATAAAATGAATGGACATGTTAAATGTTTTAATAATTTCGATTTTTTAGATTAATATAAATGAGCCTGTTATAATGATATTTTTTAATTGTGGTACTTTTCAGATTAATATGAACAGACGGGTTAGAATAATATTTTTCTAATTGCAATTAATATATTATATTTAAACATAAACTTTTTATCACTTATTAGAAAATTATATATAAACAAAACAGAAAACAAAATTTATATTACAAATAAAAAATAGTTCTCGTGCGGGCGCAAGGGCTTGAATCTAGTTTTTATTTATAGTTTGTTTTAGCATACAATGGATTTTTGAGAAATAATGATTCCAAGGGTTTGAAGGGTTCACACGTTTGGATATATTTTTTTTTTTTGTTGAGATTTATTTTTAAGTTTAGAATATCTCAAAATTTATAAGTTTTGGCTTCTTCCATTATGAGAGAGTTGATTCTGGTTTTAGGGATATTTATTTGGAACGCTCATGTTTTTAGGTCATTATTTTTTATTCTGATTTATGGACTGTCTAAGTCAAAGACAATTATTTGTGGAGTTGCAGAAGTTTACACTCACGGGATGTTATTATTCCCTTTCTTTTCAGACCAAAGACGAGCGGAAGTTCCATCCCTGATTGAAGTTTATATCCGGAGGAGTCAGTAGACATGTTTTGTCCTCGATAAGTGTCCATAACAAAGGTGTTCCGCTGTGACTGCTGATTTTTGCGTTTTGCATACCATCTATGTCGTGTGGGAGGGTATTAAAGATAGCTTGGAAAGCAAGATGTGGATCTTGCAAACTAAGTGTTGTGGGCCGTAAGAGCCCGGTTATGAAGTGAAGCCCGTGATCTCAACCGAAGAATATTCTTACAGATATCCTATTGTGATAAAGATTAGGAAGATTACATTATTTGGTATTATCAATATGTTAATGTTAAACAGTGTATATATATATGTCTTAAGATCTTGTATCGAAACAACTCAATAATATATCTTTTCTAGAATATTTAACATGGTATTACAGCCACCCGATATATAATGAGACTAAATGCAGAATTATCAGTCAACCTCGTCAAGACCAACATCTCATTTTAATCGATGAGTTAAGTGGTTAAAGTGTAATGGTCGGAACCTCAACCTTAGAGTCCATTTAAAACGAATCAGGCAGAGTAAACGGAGACATAAGTACGATCTGAGAGTATAAAGAAAAGAAAAGGGCAGAGGAGCAAGGAATCCGTAATTCTTACAACTTTAAACACACCCAACTATCATAGCAATCTACCTCTTAGCACAAACACTTGTCTTTCTATTTTTGTTCTTGTAATTCACTGGAAAATCGTAATACTAAAGCCTCGCTTCGTCTCAATCCTGTCTAAACTCTTTCGTTCTTTGTTTGTTCTGATAGAACAACAAATTTACTGTTTAATACTCGAGTAATTTTCTGGTTCTTCTCCTCTTAAAGATTGACCCTAAACCTTCCTATTTTCATTTTTTACAAATTTTAATCAACACTCCCTTTGTTTAATTTTAAAATTCTAAATATAAATAAAAAACATTGCTACGGAATTTCGTTTTTTCACAGCAATTAGTATTTTGTTCACTCATCTAGTAAATTTAGTAAGGAAGAGTAAGAAATTATAAAAGTAAAAATATATAAATATGTAGCTTATGTTAGAATGGTTAACAATGGTAAGTGCAATACGGTTAGTTTTTTTTTCCTCAAATTTAATTGTAGTTTTGACTCAACAAATTCCACATGTGGCAGAAACAAATTTTGCTCGTCATGAATTTGAGGTACTTTTGATCACACAACAGTATAATAGTTTGGGTTAAATTAAATAAAGGGATAATTGGCAAAATACACTATTTAGGTTTTTAAATTAGTAAAATACACTGTTTTTTTTTTAAAATTGCACTTTTGATATATGTAAAAACATTTTTGACCAAAATTATTTAGAAATTAAATATTTTAATAAATGAAGATAAAAATTCGAAATTATTAATTCTATGATTATTTTATGTTTGACATAAAAAATATCTAATCATGTAATATTTTAAAATAGAAAATTGGATAAACTTTCAAATCTTTAAATTTATCACTTAAGAAAATTAGTTTTGTTAGTCTTATATAATGATGTTAAGTTAAACACTTTCATTTCTGACCCAAAAAAGTTAAACACTTTCATGAACAATTCAGTTTTTTTTAAGAAAAGCAACCATAACTTTATTGACTAATTATTTATCTTTACACAAGAAGAATCCTACTGCCACTAGTGCTTAGATAGAATTAGATAGAAGGGAAGTGTTTGTAGTCAAAACTGATTGTTGCGTAAATATAGAAAAACACTGACATGCAACAAAAATATAGAAAAACTTAGTTTTCTCCATGTTTACTAACTCTGCATGTAAATACCCTAATAAAAAAGTTTTGGAGATAAGCCTACTCATGTCGAATCATCATTATATATAAGAAAACTTCCACTAGTTTGTGGGTAGTTAGCAGGGTTTCCCCCTCCCAAACTAGTCAACATCTCAAGTCTCAATTATATGTAAGATTTGATCAGTAGCTACATCTATACGAATAATCTTCTAACTAAGAGAAGCTTGTCTTGTGAAGATGAGGATAACTTAACCGGTGCAGACTATAAATGCAGCAAGATGTGTATACTTAAGTCTTTGTTAGTTTAATCACTTTTATTTAGGAGCATTGTGATTTTTTGTGGTTATGGGGAGGCACTATATATAGATTTTTATTTGGCTTACCATCGAATTAACAACGTTATTTAACAATGAATTAACGACGAAATGTAGTTTAGCGACGAATTAACAACGAAAATGAGAATCGGGTGAAAACGTGTTTGACTGAACTATTATTTTGTCGTAAAATCGTCGTTGATTTCCGACGGAATATATTTGTCCTTAAATCGTCGCTATATTACGACGATTTAACGTCGACTGCTATTATCGTCGCCAGATCGTCGTTATTGCACGACGATTTAACGTCGATTGTGTTTCGTCGCAAATTAACGACGATTTGGCGACGATTCTAAGAATCGTCGTGAAATCGTCGTTAATTTGAAGGGAATTTACAACGATTCAAAATCGTCGTAAAAATTTGTTGTTAACCTCCTACTTTTTTGTAGTGAGAAAGCCTACTCATGTCAAATCATCATTATATATAAGAAAACTTTCACTAGTTTGTGGGTAGTTAGCAGGGTTTTCCCCTCCCAAACTAGTCAACATCTCAAGTCTCAATTATATGTAAGATTTGATCAGTAGCTACATCTATACGAATAATCTTCTAACTAAGAGAAGCTTGTCTTGTGAAGATGAGGATAACTTAACCGGTGCAGACTATAAATGCAGCAAGATGTGTATACTTAAGTCTTTGTTAGTTTGTTGCTTCTGCTGATAATGCCATTGTATCGACAAATATAATTAAAAATAATATTTTATTAAAATATTATATTTTCTTAAAATATTGTTTAAATTTCTTATTATTAAAATATTATTAAAAGTGAAATGACTAAATTAATCTAGTGTAGTTATAAAAAAATAATAAAAATAATGTAGTTTTCAAAATATAAACTCACTAAGAGATATTTTCTCAAATTTTCTCTTAAATAAATAAAGTCAACATGTGGGCGAGAAACGTTTTGCCCAACATGATTTTTTTTTCTGCATTATTTTAGTTGAATTACTTTACCGTCTATTTGGTTTTTATATGTCAACTTTTCTAACTATCATATCTAAATCCACTGCATTTATCCATTTATCCATTTAAGAGTTGTTTAATAGGTCGCTTTAAAAAAGCAAAATTTTATTCAAAAACTGATCACAATATATATACACTAAATTTATTGAAGTTTTGAAAGAAAAAAAATTTAAAGATAAAATGTACTAGGATACTAGCCCGTCTACATGCGCGGGCATGATTGGTATTACAATTTTTTTTTATGTATTTGATATTTATATGGACTGATCATTAATATAAATTATGTTTATTGTAATAACCACCATATACTAATGAGCCTAAGTGGTTGGTCATCATGTATGTAAAGACATGAAATGTTTGTCAAAACTTAAATATCTGTACGTCGAGAAATCTATCACTCAATCACATATAATACTTAGATTTTGATTGGTTCTTCTCTTACCTTACAAACATTATGCTTGCAATAGGTTGCCGTTTTTGGCATTTTACAACAATCACATAATCCATTTTGTGTTATTTCATACATTTTTTATCAAATTAATTCAGATATTTTAAATGGTATAAGTTTATGAAATTTTTGTAATTCTTTTTATTTTAATAAAATATTAAGAATAGGTAGTATTTCAATACAAATAATAAATTAATGAATTTTGGTCCAACTCAGTCGTAATTATATTAATGTAAATTTTTTTAACACATTTAACTTATCCTAAGTGCGTCTACGTCTACGTGGTTCGCCTGCACATGCGTGCGGACCAACTACCTATCCGCTCTTAGGATTGGTTGAGAACCTCATAGAAAAAAATTGCTAGTATTTTGAATATATTATATATGTGTTTCATGTATTCTGTATGTATTCTATATGTATTATATGTATTTTGCAAGTATTTTATATTAAAAAAATATCCACCAAAAATTGGAAAGAAACAATCAACTTATAGCATAAAACATGGAAACTAACTTAATAATATATAATTTATTTTTGGTAAGTAGATAATTTATCTAAGCAAATTTGTGTACTTTTTTTTAGATAGTTATCATAGATAATCAAATTTGAATATATTTCAATATAAATGCAAATAACAAAAATTGCAATCACATAATGCTGAGTTATTTTAGGCTGAAAATTAGAAAAAAATACAATGAGTATTTAAATAATATTGAAAGCACTATATGTGAGTAAACTTGATTATTTATTATTACAAATTTGTTGTTCAAATATTTAAAATTTTCAAAATTTTTAAAGGCTAAAATATTGGCAACGAATCAAGTACCAAAATATTTAATAAGTATATATTTTATTTTTGGCCAGTAAATATTTTTTTAAAACAAATTCACGCTTTTTTAGAAATATAGTACATATTTTAGAGATTTGGAACCATAGATTGATGTTATCAATTTTACACCAACTTTAGATTACAACAACAAATGTATATTGAGATTAAAATCATCGATTTTACAATAATTGTTTTTATAGAAATATAAAAATGTACCTTTTGTCCACATGAAGACTTTGTAAAGTGTAGGACAATATAAAAATTACAAATTACAAATTACTGGTTTAAAAGAAAAGCCAAACTTTGATTCCTAATAGAGCAACTAAAAATAGAGCAATGTTTCTCTAATCAACACATCCAAACCAATAAAAATGTCAATCCAAATGAATACTTTTGCGCTATATGCTTCAAATCTTACTCTCTTTTATCCATATATTTTCCTCAAAATCTAACAATTTTTCCGAATTATATTTAAGAATTGTGGCTTATAATATTTACTTAAGCGATGGGAGTTTAGAATTCCTGCATATCCAAAATACCGGAAAAAATACATGTTAGTGAGAAATTCCATGTAAATGTGATTCATATTTCTTCTACTTTAAAAATTACTATTAATCCTGAAGCTGAGAAAAGTTATCAATCTATCTTCGTTAAATTTTTTTTTAGATCTGATGTATCAATAAAAATGATTCGTTGAACTCATTGCTCATATAAACACTAATGGAAATCTCTTTGCAGTGGTGAAGGTAACCACATCGCATACATCTATAATCTGTTGGTATACAAAAAAAAAAGACCTTGAGTATGATTTGTTTGTTTATTAAGCAATAAAAGTATTCATCTAAATTTAGAGAAATCAAATAATTATTTAATAATTGCATAAATTTTAAAATTAAATAGAGATGGTGGTAAAAAAATAATTATTTATTTATTTTGCAAATTTATTCAATCTTAATATCTCATTATTATTTATAATTTTTCTCGAATTTGTATTAATTTGATTATTCTGAATTTTTTGCATATATGTGCAATTAAATAAATACTTTCCAAATTAAAAAAAAAGATCCGAATTTTAATGGGTCGATATATAAGATTTTCAGGTTTTTAGTGGATAGGGTCAAAAGATCTGCGTATTTATCTATTTTCTTTAATTAATAAATATTAATATAATTAATCTGATTTTTTTTTATTTTTTTTTCATTAAACAGAAGTGTCGACTTTGCTATGTCACATTTGACGTGAAATAAACGTCATCATTGGCGTGGCAAGGCACTTCTATCTCTTTGTTTTTAACCAATGAAATTAAAACAAATCAGATTTTTTTTTCATTAATCTATATTCTCATTTAATATATAGGATTACTAGTTAAATTTCCTGCGCCTTCCGCAGGCTGACATAATTTCATTTGATTGTTAGAAAATTTAATAGTAGTTTAGCTTCATTTGTTTTTTTTATTTCTCTATAGTTGAATATATTTGTTTGTTAGATTATTATGCATGTTAATGTTAGAAAACCTGATTGTGAAAATAATATAAAAGAGAGTAAATAAAAACATATTAGTATCCAAATAATTTAGTTTAAATAAATTTGAGATCTTTTGATCATTGTTCTATGTATTTTAGACGTACTTTTTTAAGTATCGTACGAACTTATTTTGATCACTGTTTTATATATTTTAGACATCACAAATATCATCATTTTGTTAGACATTCCATTGATTGATTTTTATTTTTTTACGTTAGACTCGACTAAATATCAATTTTATTAAATTTTAAAAATGGTATTGATAATAAAATGAAGAATTAAGCTGTAATAATTTAGACTGATATGATTTAAATTTTTTCTTATTGAATACTTATTTAGAAAACCATTAGTATATGTTTACCTGATGATTCCATAATTTTTTAGTTAGAATGAAGAAAAAAGAAGAGGTTAGACAATTTTTTTAAAACTTTTTTTGTTAGTTTATTTGTTAAATTTTGTTATTTTTTGTTTTCATACGACATTTCATTAATTTTTAAATACATTTCATTTCTGTTTCTTTTAACATTTTTGTTAGTTTTTTTGTAAATTTTGAAAATATAAAAACTGGTAATCACTAAAAATATATTTTTCATATTTATTTATTAAAAAAAACTTTTTGTGGTTTTTACTTTTTTTAAAAAACGTTTTTGTTATTTTGTCTTCTAAATTTTGGTTTTATATAATTGTAAAAACGGTTTGATTGACTACAGAATTAAACATTAAACCATAATAATTTAGACATTTTTTAAAGTTTTTTATACATCAGCAGATAAGAACCAATCAAATAATGACACGTAATTGTAAACTGTGCTAAACGGTATTTTTGCAGCTGAAACTCATTCTGGAGCTGACATGTAAGCGAAAGACTGTGAAATTCGCTGTGAACGCGACACATAAGCAAATCACTACACAAATAGATAGATTAGCAATTAACAATAAAATAAATAATAAAAAAAGAATATCCTTAGAATAGTTTTTGGAGAATACAAAATACAGAAATACGTATATCGGAGAACAATCCAACTTTACTTTAAAGTTCTTCCATTTTGAAGTTAAAAATACAATAATAAGTTGGAGGAAATGCTCTTAATTAAATATACAATTAAGTAATTATCAATTCCACATGAGTATTGAGTGACTGAAATCTATATAATCCACAATCTGCTTCCATCTCTTTGGATCTAAAGAGAGTTTAAGCTCATCAACGCCCAAAAACATAGAGAACAATGACAATATCTTCTCAATCCTTTCCAATTATTAGTGGTGATGACGGCCAACACAGTTACATCCATAATTCCTCAAACCAAGTATGCTTTATGTCATGAAATTAAAACATTCTATTTTCTTATAAAGTTATATTATATTATACTTGATATCATTCTTTGGATACATTATTCGAATGATGATGATTGTGTGCTATAAGAGTGGACACAGATGAGATACACTGGGAATTCAGAGTATTCGGATCCGAAAACATTATTTCGAGATACTGATCTGTCAATACTAGTAGACATCTAGATCCGATTCTGATCCCCTTAAAATAAATAACAATTATCAAAATAACAATATTTAATGTTTAAAAATAATAAATAAACTAAATTATTAAATAAATAATAATAAATTTTGATGATATTTTTAATATTAAATATATTAACAATATATATATATATATAAAGTTGAATATGCTCTTTTCTCATGATGTCACATCATCAACTCATAGCTTAATATTTGACACATTATCAATTTATTTATTAATTTTAAGTTATTTGTTTAATTTATTATGTTATATGTTATTAAGCTTTCATCATAATTACCATCCATTAACATTATTAATTTTTCATATAATTTGAATAGACAATATGAAAATAAAATATTGCTTATGAGAAGAAAATATCACCTATATCATTGATCTAAAGAAGCTCTAACTTAATAGTTTTAGTTCTATTTATTTATTTATATAGTTTGAAAAACTATAGAGTTTAGTGTTTATAAATTACTAGTTGATTATCTGCACCATGTGCGGGGTAAATATTAACCATAATTCTTTTATTCGAATATATAAATATAATATATATAAATACAGCTATAGAAATGTTAGCTGATATTTATAATTGCAAATATATATGATAATTATATAATTATAAATAATGATCAAAATTATATTTATTTTATAATACAATTGCATAAATGCTAGATAATTATTGATTTTATAATTAATTTTAGTAGTATTTTTTATATGAATAAAATTACACATTAAATATACTAAATTAGATTAATATGTTATATCTAACAGGTCTAACATCACACTAAGATAGAGCTGGAATGGAGCCGGATATCCGGACTTTTCAAGGTATCCGGATCCGGATCCGGATTCGCCGGATAATCAAATTTACTATCCGGATCCGGATCCGAAAACTCCGGATATCCAGAGACCGGATATCTGGTTTGAACCAAATATTTACGGATATCCGGTTTCGTTGATTTAAAAAAAAAATTCAATTTTTAAAATTTATAATCAGATAACATATATAATTAAAATGTATTAACATAACAAAAATTACAAATACCAAAAATTCAAAATTATTCAAGTAGCATTCAAATAGTACAAAGTTTAAAGTTTACTTGGCAAAAGAGAAAATAATAATAGAGAAGTTAATTTATCTTCATATCCATGTGTTATCCATTTTCATGTTCTTCTACAATCTGAAATAAAAAATTATCATACAATATGAATTTCAATAAATATTATCAAAATAAATAAATACTTAATAAACGGATAACGGATAACGGATATCAGACTTCAAAATTTTCTATTATCTGGATCCGTATCCGAAATAACCGAATACTTAATTTCACTATCCGGATCGGGATCCGAACTCTACGGATATTTGGTTTTTACGGATCGGATAAAACCGGATACCGGATAATAAAAAGTATTTTTTTCAAAGCAAAGTATCCGGATAAGACCGGATATTCGGTTTCAAACTATATACGGATCGGATAAGATCGGATACTTTGCTTTAATATAAAAAATGTGAATTATAATATAAATGAAAAAAATAGATATTATTATTATTAAATAGATAATATGATTATTTTTTAACAAAATTAAGATTAAAGAAAGATGAGATAAGAAAATAATGTTTAGTAACATAAGTAATATTATGAATTAAATTTTTATAAATATATTGATAAGAAATAGAAAGAGAGAGAGAATATCTTTACAAATTAAATGTTTGAGTATTAAATATATATTTGATATAAACTAATCTTTAACTAAATTAATGTTAATGACATATGATGTAATTAATCTAGTAAGTTGAGTCTAATTTTAAAAAATCCTTGAGAAGCTCTCTGAGATTTACACATCAGCATGGCAAAGTTGTTAATAACACATGACATAAAGGTTTTTTTTAGGTGTCCTTCTCAAATAATAATAGAAGACAAATAATAATAGAAGATGAGTAAACTTTTTTCTAAAACTAACAAATGTTGTTAGAGTGAATTTATTCTATATCAATGGTTAATCAAAAAATCAAATACATAGCATTCATAAATTAATAATTAGGTAAGTAGCAAAGAGAATTTTTTGTTTTATCCATTACTATCTTTTTAATTTTACTTATTTACACAAATTGTCATTGGTCTTTTTTTTTGCACATGACATTACTGTAGATACTGTTCATCATCGCTGACACTATTCATCTAAGAGAAGATATTTTTTATTATTGGATAACTATTTAGTTAACATAAAATATATGAAAGTTATCGCTATAAGTTTGTGTTAATTTTGTTATCATATAATATATTAACATGTTAACAAATATATATGATAATTATAAATGGTAACAAATATACCAGATAATTATAACGTGATAATTTCAAAATTTTGTAATAAAATATTAACATGTTATCGCTATAAATATGAAAGTTTGTGTCAAATATGAAAGTTATCGCTATAAATTTGTGTTAACTTTGTTATCATATAATATATTAACATATTAACAATATATATGATAATTATAAGTGGTAACAAATATATCAGATAATTATAACGTGATAATTTCCAAAATTTTGTAATAAAATATTAACATATTAACAATAATATTGTTAAATATAAAATATTAACACTAATAATCGAGAAATATAGTACGTTAACAATAATATAACAATAATATTTATATAAATACATAATTTATATAAAATATTAACAATAATATCAGCATAATATGTGTATTAACAATAATTTATTTAGAATATTCATTGATAATAATTAAAAAATTATCGTGATAACTGTGATAGCAAATTTTGAAGAATAAGGGTGATATAGTTTTTTGTGGTGAATAGTTCTGTGGAACTTACACTTAAAAAGTGTTTTAATTTTGATAATATCTATTACCCTTTATTGCAATTATTTATGTTGTCAAATATAATTTAAAGCAATCAATAAGGAGGAGTTCCACAAATATATATAAAAAATATTAAAATAAATTGCTTAAGACATTTATAATTAGTAAAACATATAAATTACAAAAGAATCGTTGTTTAGGACAAACTTTCAACATTTTTAGTTTATTCTAAATGAGTTATTAAGGATAAATAAACCAAATCATTTTGATGATTAAAAATGTTTAGAGATTGAGACAAAAATTCATTTAATCAAGGAATACTCTTATGAGCTTCCAAATGGGTATGCAAGAATGCATGTCATGATAGACAAAGTGTGAAATCCCAAAATGATAACATTGTCAGAGGATAAATGGTTGGAATTTTCGAGAAAATTCTCTAACGCTCAAGTCAAAATGGAATCATCGAAACTCGTAAGATAAAATAAGAATCATGAGAAAGATAGTGAATGCTAGATTTAAATTAGGTCAAAATGTGTTTTTGATTCATTTTTTTGCGTTAATGGATGTGTGTGAGAGAGAGAGATAAAGAAAAAGAGATAGGGAGAAGAGAGAAAGATATTATGAGTGTATCTTAGAAACATGTCAGATGTTTCTAAAATGTGATTATTCTCTGATAAATGGACATTAAACCTATATTTGAAAAAAGTGAAGTAATATAGGTTTAGAAATTTTGTAATGTCTTTTTTTTTCTTGAAATGTATGAGTTTGTAATATTTAACTGATTTAGATATGTACACCGAAATTGGTAAATGTTTTGAGTCGTGCTTAGCTATGAGTATTAAATATCTAAGTATATGATTTTTCTGCGGATATAACTTCACATTGATAATTCTAACGAGGTCAAGTTTTGATTGCGTTTTTCATCTATAAAAAATATATTTCTAAATGTACTAAATTTTTTTTTCGTGAATACATATTTTCTTATATATTTTCTTATAGCTGAATTCACAAAAATATAAAATATTGCCCGAAGCGTGGCTAACCACTTGTATCTATAAAACCAAATCTGGATCTGGATCAGGCATGCTGATCTTGTTTTAATTTCCGGATCCGAATCCATGGATTTCAGAAATCATATTTTCTACTCTGGATCAGACCAGATCTCATAACTCGTGGAACCTTCTACTCTCCTTTATCATTATCATTTCGTTGGACTAAGGAGCCAAGGAGCCAGACAACCTGGTCTCTCTCTTTTCTATCTCCCATCTATTCATCTATCCCGGCTGGCGTCTGGAATTTTCGAATCGCCGGGATCCGGCGAGGGCAGGTGGCCGCGTGTGAATTCTTTCAAGGCAAGGGACGGCCTGAGTGACTCTTTCAACCAGAGCACGAGATAGGGATGGCTTGGTAAGCAAGCAACCAGGCCGACATAAAAATTGGGTTATTCCACTTGTTGAAAAACAGGACATATTAGTCTAAGGGGGAAGCTAACCGATTTCAAGTTTGAAATCTGCAGATCGGATCATGGATATTTTACCCACCTATGCTATATACATAACTTATTATAATTTTAATTTAGTACAATATTATGTGATTTTTGTGAGCGGAAAATAGTTTGAGAAAAATACATGTATTCATGGGAGAATGATGAAAACAATTTAGATTTGATAAATTCCCCAAACTGTCACCTTGACCTCTGAACTCTAATTTTTTAAACTTTGAACCTGCACAATTCAAGTATAAAAAACAGAGGGAAAATTTTTAACCCCCAAAACCTAAATTTTAAACCCTGAAAAAGCTAAACTAATAAACCTTAAATCCTAAACAGAAGACAGAAAGCATCTATAGATGGCACCGTAGAAAAGAGAATGGCAATGTGTCTTAGAGAAAACTCATCTCCAACTAAATTTCAATCTTGCATACTTTTTGAATTGCGGATTTTGATTGTTCTAGTGGAACCTAACACGTTTCATGCTGTTCAAATTATCATTCATAGTATGAAATTCAAACAATTGAACGAAGACAACGAGGTTAGCCAAGCGACTCTTGACTTCCAATTATTCTTTAACAATCAACCAAACAATTTTCTAATTGCTTCTATAAAAATCAAAGATAACCAAAAAAGAGAAGGATGCTTTCGTATATTCTATGGGACTGGTAACATTTTGTATCAGAGCATTGCTCTATATTCATTTCTTTCCTTCCTTTTGCACCATTCAATCAAAAAGATCAAAAAGGAAGCAAACCTTGACTGGGACTCTTACAAGGAATCAATGACGAGCACTAAAGACAGAATTAAAAAATTGGAAGCACGTCTCGGGATGATGCAAGACGAGATGCAGAAGCTGTGTAGCAAGATGGAACACTTCTTTGGCCGTATGATGAAGCAACTGCCAGCCAATGCAAAAGTGGCCCAAGTGTTCCCAAAGGAAGTCGGCGATCTGACAGAAGCCCACAGTACGCCTGGGGACCGTATATTTTATTGAAAACCAAAACTCCCGAGCTAAGCGCACGATAAAAATGTGTAGTCAAACAACATTAATAAAAGAGTATGTTAGGATTTAACGTGGAACTTTTGGACCAATCTACTGTAAAAAGTAAATTTAGAGGAGACAAATATTGCAATGTAAGAAAACGATTTGAGATACAGAAAAACGTTTTATAAAAGCGGATTAAGGAAAAACGAGAAGTGGAGGCGAGATGATCTCTTTCCTTAATTCAAAATATCTCCCGCAGTGTGGCGGTTGGATGAGATAATGAATCCCAGGATACAACCACTAGTATTCGTATAATCGCAGCACCCGATTATAGAATGTGACAAACTAATATTCTACGATATACTCTCGGATACTTACACTACAAGAAAAACATCATTTTACGACGGCCAAAATGGTCGTTATTTCGTCGTAAAATGGCTATTACGACGAACTACCGACGATTACGAAATCGTCGTAAAGTCATCGTCGTAATAGACAAATCGTCGTAAAATCGTCGTATAATATACGACGGTTTCGTTTTGTCGTAATCGAGGGAAACACAATCGTCGTAAATGCGTCGTACAGTTTACGACGATTTTATATCGAATTGCGTCGACTTGGTCTTCGTCTGGACCGTCGTTAAGTGGTTACTAATGGTCGACGTAAGATCGTCGTAAAATGTACGACGCAAAAATCGTCGTAAATCAATCGTAAAGTATTTAATCATTTCGTCGTAAAATCGTCGTAAAGCGCAGACGTATAATCGTTGTATTTGCGGTCGTACATTTTGGTCATAAATTCATCGTAATATTTACGACAAATGTACGACGGTTTTAAATAAAGAAATTACGACGATTATACGACATTTAATATAATTGAAAATTAAAAAAAAATTAATTCGAACTAAAATTTAAATTTAAAAAAAAAAATTTACAATTTAAAATTTATTAAAAATTCAAATTAAAATTAATTGTAATTTACAAAAAAACCCTACAGCTCTAAATCTAATTCTAAATCTATATCGTCGATCCCGTCACCGGCCTGCTCCCCATCGTCCTGGACGTGTTCCTTGCCGGATCTTCGGTTTGATGCTTCCGCCGGCATCTGATCTCCGGCTCTAGGAGGCTCAACCCCGAGAGATCGGAACATCTCCTCGTCCGTCTGCACCGGCGGTTGCGTCCTAGTGGATGACCCGGCGGCAGACGATCCGACAACCCCATCAGCCCACAGCTTGTCCAACTGCGCCACGAGCACCGGGTTGTCGGCTCCCATGATCTCGAAGAGACCAAAGAGCTGGTCAATCCTCGTCTCGTAACGGATCCGCATCTGATCGATCTCCTGGCGGATAACCGGATCCGGGACCCGGACGTGACCAGTCGCCGTAGCTCTCGGGGTATCACGGATGGACCCCATCCCTAATACCCGCCCCTTTTTCTTTGGGGAAACCTACAAATATTTAAAAACATTATGGTTAGAAATTCAATTTAAAACTAAAGTTACATTAATTAAATATAGTAATTAAATTTACCTCTTCGAAAATCTGGTCTATCTCCGACACCGTCAGCGCCAGAGTCGATTGGACCGAGCTACCTTCGGGAAACGTTTGACGCGCCTGCTGAGTCAGCTGCGTCTGTCGCTCCTCGATCGCCGCACAGGCGGCGTTGTAGATCTCCTCCGCCCGAGGATCCGTGAATTCGCCGTTCTGCTTCTTATGCGTCTCGGCGAAAACCTTTGTCATCGGAGGAAGTTCTCCTCCGTTATCTTCGACCTACAAAATCAAAATGAAAAAATTAGTATCGACAAATAAGGGTTAATTATTTGAAAACAAAAAATCAGTAATTTTTAGTTACTTACCATCATAAGCCGTCTTCTGGCAAAAGGAATCTGGCCGGAAGTGTGCGGAACGTTCTTCCGATTTCCCGCATCGTCAGTAGCGTTCCTGAAAAATATTTTCATTAGAATATATTATAAGAATTAATGAAAACAAATAATGTAAATATTAATGGAATTAACTACTTACCTAGATCCGGAACACTTGGCGGTCGTAGTCTGGTTGTGCGGATCCAACCAGTACTGGACAAGGCCCCGCCAGACAGAATTGGCCATAGGTGCCGGCTTGGCCTTGTCGCCGTCAACCTCCCACTTCCGTTTCCAGTCGGAAACGGTGTTGTTGAGGCGGAATTTGACCTTCTCCTTGAAGGCCATCTCCACACGTCCGTGTGCGGATGTTTCCTAATGCCAGTTTTGCTAGGAAAAAAAAAGTTAGTAATTATTGTAAAAAGTTAAAATTAAAAATTAAAATTAAACGAAATTGTAAATTACTTACTGCAAAACACTTGAACCAAGTGTCAAGTGTGGCCTGATCCAGCTTCTTTCAGCTGGTATGGGGTTGTACGAAAAACCCCTTGATGATATCCGCAACGTTACGACCGACTGCATTGTCGGTCGTAAACCTAGTCAAATAGAAAGAGAAAAGTAAATTAATTTCAAATATATAAGAATAAATATTAATTAATTTAAAAATAATGTAGGAAAAAAATTACGTACCAAAATGTTCGCGGAGCTCGATCCGGGTCAAGTTTGTTCATGGTCTCACAACCCGACTGTGCCAGAAGATCCTGTACCGTAAACTGGGCATACGGTACAGGCGGGATCGGATCAGCTTCAGGATCGGCTGGTGCGGGAGCCGCTGGTTCGGCTGGTGGTGGTGGAGGCGGTGTCGGCTGCGGTACAACGACCAGTTGGGAAACCATCCGTTGTGTTCCCGAGGACTCAGGGATGGCTGATCCGGTAGCCGAGGTAGACGGGGCCAAACCGTCAGAATCGACCAGCTGTCGGTAGTGAAATCTCTTAGCCCGAGGAGTCATATCAACACAATCTACAAAATTTTAAAAAATTTGTTACTAATTTTTCAAATATTTATTTAAATTTACAAAATCCGGGCCTATCTAAATTCCGAAACCTAAATCTAAATTCCGAACCTAAATCTAAATTCCGAACCTAAATCTAAAAGAATATGTAATGAAATTAATTTTAAAAAAAAAACTTACAAGTATTGGCTGGGAGAGTAGGGAGAGAGGGAGAGGTTTAGGGTTTAGAGAGAGAAAGTTTTGTAGAGAGAGAGGGGAGAAGAGAGGAATGAGCGACGAAAGGAGAAAACTCGCGTCCCTTATATAGATTTTGTGATCGTCGTAAAATCGTCGTAACTTTGCGACGATTTACGACGGTTCGGTTGTATAACAGTCGGTCCTCTCCATGACATGACACATGTCGTGATGGGAGCGTTTGACCGTTACGATGGTTTTACGACCATTTTACCCAAAACCGTCGTAAAATCGTCGTAACGTCTAAACATTTATAACCTCGTACCTCGGATCAAGAGCCTATACGGTGCAAACGTTACGACGGTTCAACGACGGTTTTAGGGAACTTAGACGTAAAACCGTTGTAAAGTTACGACGGTTTTACTATGTTTTTAAAAAAAATGATTAAACCCTAAATCTTATAAATGGGATATTGCATAAAGAACAATGCAAAGGTTATTGTATCCTAACATATAGCAAAAGGTTTACAACTTTGCATGTATGATGGATTTATGACATGAGATTGTAAATATTGAAATTCCGTAATCTAATATATAACCTTTCACTTACCATTTACGAAAACATGCATGAACTTGTAAATATGTATGTTTTTTTTTCAAATTTTTGATTTTGATCAGATTGATAGCATTTCATATAAAATAAGATAACCAATCAAAAAAATTTGTGAAATACCTTACAACCAATAAGATATAAAAGATTCAAATTCTTGGATTTCAACATTACGACGATTTTACGACGAAATAGTGTATTCGTTGTAAAATCGTCGTAATATTACGACGATTTTACGACTGATCGTCGTAAAGACGTCGTAATGCTTAAACCCTATTCATTCAGGGCTTAAAACCTAGACTTAGGGTTTAGGGTTTATAAAAACTGTCGCTAAACCGTCGTAAAATCGAATTTTTTTCCATTTAAAAAATTCAAACAAACTAAGTTACAAATTACATAATAACAAACATTCACTAAATACAATGCATGAAACTCAATCAGATTCATCTTCTTCTATTACTTCATCACCATCACCGTCGTCATCCGCCAAATCGTCATCATCGGTTTCAGCAAACTCATCATCACCTTCTTCTTCTGTATCATCGGGAAGATCTTCAACTTGCCTGTTCCGAGGGTCTATTAAGAAAATCTCTTCATCAACATCTGGTTCAAACAGATCTACGCAAGTGTCCTTTTGAAGTGGAACATCCTCAACCCCTACAATCTTGCCCCTCGGAGCCACTTTAACTACAGCTAACCATGAAATTCTTGTTGATCGAACTCGAGGGTATGGCAGAAACGTTACCTGTTCTGCTTGAGAAGCTAATATAAATGGCTCAAACCTGTTGTACCGTCGTGATTTGTTCAAGTCAACAACTCCAAACTTGTTTAAACGTACCCCTCTTCCAACAGTTGTATCAAACCAATCACATTTGAAGAGAACAGTTTTCAGCCTTAACAATCCAGGATACTCTACTTCAATTATTTCTTGCAGAACTCCATAAAAATCTATTTCACCCCTCACACAAACTCCATAGTTAGTTGTCGCCCGCTTTGCACCGTGATGGTATGTGTGAAAAACATAGCCCCGAGTGAAATACATTGAGGCTGTAGTTATTTTTGCCATCGGACCTAGTAGTAACTCATGGAACCATGTTGGAAATTCATCCGGATCATTCGGGTCCACGTAATAAGAAAAAAATTCCGCTTTAATTTCTTGATTTGGATATATAGCAAATTAAAGTAGTCTTTTAATTAAAATTTTATACGTACTTGTCTTTTTAACCACTGGGCATAGTGTTGATCTTTACGATCATTGATTTCAGTTTCAGAAACCCCAAATATGCATTCTTTAACCTCATCAACAAATATACATCCACCTGTACTGAACGGGTCCACCGAGCTCTGCTTCGTGTGGGAGATGAACATGAAGATGTTCCATAACATCAAAAAATGATGGTGGGAAGATCTTTTCCAAATTGCACAACAAGATTGGAATATTCAATGCCAGTTGTGATATTACATCAACTGATAATGTTCGTGTACTAAGATCCCGAAAAAAGCACCAATCCCTCCAATAGCTTCATGGACGTTTTTGGGCAAGAGTTCAGCAAATGCAAATGGAAATAATCGTTGCATAAACACATGGCAGTCATGGCTTTTCATCCCAGCAAACTTTACCCCCTTCTCAACAGATTTGGAAAGATTAGAGACATACCCATCAGGAAATTTAACGTCAGAAGAAACCCATCTGAACAATGCTGACTTTTGATCTGCACTCAACCGAAATACAGGAACTGGTGCTTTCCCGTTTCTCAGTAGATGTAACTCACTTCTGTTGCATAAATCAGGCAAGTCCAATCTTGACTTACCATTGTCTTTTGTTCTTCCCGCTACGTTCATAACTGTATGCATGATGTTATCAAAAAAGTTTTTTTCAATGTGCATGACATCAAGATTGTGTCTGAGCAGATGATCTTTCCAATAAGGTAGTTGCCAAAAGATACTTTTCTTGTGCCAATTATGATGAACTCCATAACCTTCAGGCATATTTGCAGGAGTGTGCCAGTTTCCCCCACGCGTTACTGTTTCCTCTGCCCTCCAATGATCGATTTGTGCCTGTATATCAGCTCCTGTTAAATTAACGGGTGGAGGGACATGTACACTTTTGTTCTTCATAAATAACCTCTTGTTCCTCCGATATGGATGGTTATCCGGTAAAAACCTCCGGTGACAATCAAACCAACAAGTTTTTCTACCATGTTTTAGCTGAAACGCATCAGTTCGATGAAGACAATAAGGACAAGATAGCCTCCCATGTGTAGTCCATCCTGATAGCATACCATAAGCGGGAAAATCGCTTATTGTCCACATAAGTACAGCCCGCATAGTAAAATTTTTCCTCGTAGAACAGTCATATGTACGAACGCCAGTATACCATAACTGATTCAACTCATGTATGAGTGGCTGCAGAAATACATCGAGAGCTCGCTTCGGATGATTTGGACCTGGAACCAAAATACTTAGGAAAAGAAATTCCTTTTGCATGCACAAATCTGGAGGAAGGTTATAAGAAGTTAGGATTACTGGCCATAATGAATATTGTCTACCAGACATACCAAATGGACTAAAACCATCAGTGCACAGACCAAGATAGACATTCCGTTTGAACTTAGCAAAATCTGGGTATACCATATTGAAGTGTTTCCATGCCTTTGCATCTGATGGATGAACAACTTCTCCATCTACTTGTGTATGTTCTGCATGCCATCTCATTGATGCAGCTGTCCTTTCAGATTGATAAAGCCGTTTTAACCTATCAGTTATAGGGAGATACCACATACGTTGGTACGGTATCCTTTTACGCCCACCAGTTTACGGCCTGTATCTTGGTTTTTGGCAAAATCGACATTTCTCCAGCTGATTATCATCTTTCCAAAAAATCATACAGTTGTCAACACATACATCTATCATCTCAGAAGGTAGACCAAGACTAAAAATCAACTTCTAAATTTCATAGTATGTTCCCGCTGCCAAGTTATCCTCCGGTAGATACTCCTTCAGAAGATCAGCCCAATCATCTATGCAAACCTCAGCCAGGTTATGATCTGTTTTAATTGACATCATCCAGCTGCCAACGATAATTTAGACAAGCCTTCTCTACATCATTCGTAGATTGGCTGATTATCATTGTCTAACAAATCATAAAATCGTTTGGCATCTACATTAGGTTCTTCAACAGCATTACCAGTATGCGTTTCATGAAATGCATCAGTCACCATTTCGTGCATCCTATCATGATCTACACTTTGATCATATTGATACTGATTAGGCTGATGACCATAATTCGATTCAGTAATATCAACATGACTTTGATAATTACTACTACTACCAGCATTCACATGAGTATTACTGCCATATCCTTCTCCATGTAGATACCAAACAAAATATTGCGGCATAAACCCTCTATTTAATAAATGCGTCCACACGGTTTTGGTTAGTGTATACCTCGTATTCTTGCATTTCAAACAAGGACAAAATATCTTCCCACTATCTTTTGTTCTCTCCATATTTGTAGCCTGAAACATAAATATTTCTAACCCGTTCTTGAACTCTTCTGTCAACGCCCATCTGAATCTTTACGCATATACATCCAACTTCTTAGCTCGTATATAGACATCTTGAAAATAAACTCAAAATACTATATATTTTTATTGAATAGACAATTGTGTCACGTCTAGCCACGTGAATGGAGTAAATTAACCTTATAATATTATTTCTTCTTTTTTTCAAAGTAATATAACTCTTAATTTGGGTTTCCAGCAATGGACAACCCAATATATAAGGATTTACAACACTATACTAAAATCTAAGAGACCTACAATGGGTCTCAAAGATGAAGATGCTCTTATGTTTGAATGATGATGTGTTGTGATTGAAAGAAGGAATGAAGATCTATTTATAGGAAAATTTCGGGCTTTACAACGCTTTTACGACGACATTTTACGACGAATTTACATTCAAAAATAATATTACGACGAGTTTACGATGATTATGCGATAAAATCTTTCCCTTGCAATTGTTAGGTAAACATGTTTTAAATGTTTTTCACCTAACTTTTTTTTCGACGTAAAATCGTCGTAATATGTACATCGAAAAGCAGTCGTCGTATATTCGTCATAATTTTACATCGAATTTAAAACGATTTTATATTTACTAGCAAATCTCTCGTTATCGATGTATAATCGTCGTAATTCGTCGTAAATTGTACGTCGATTTTACGACGATTTTTTTATACGATGGTTTTAAAATTAGACGTAAGATCGTCGTAAAATCATTGTAAGCTTGCGACGATTTGAAAACCGTCGTAATGGACCGTTGGAAAACGATTGTTTTCTTGTAGTGTTACTCTTGAAAGAAGAAAAGAGACACGAGAGATTGAAGAAAAATGTGAACGATTTTTCTATGTAAAATTTTTGTAGAGAGCGATTAAAAATGGAAGAGGAGAAGTCGATATATATAGCGAAGGAGAGAGGAGCGTCGCACTTAATCAGCGTGTTAATGATGTGATTAATTGTGTGCTAATGATGCGATTTGGGCGTTAATCTTAGCGTGATTTTCGGGATAGACTTTTGACTGCAGTTTAATGTCGTGATTCTGTAGGAATTTAAACCGAAAACTTTAGCAATTTGGGCCAGAAATGTTGACCAAAACGTGGCCCAAAAAGAACATCTTTTGTGGGCCGAAGGCCCACAAGACCCGAGCCCGGCTCGGCTCGGCCACGGCGGCGGCGCACGAGGGGTCTTTGGTTCTCCTTCACACACTTTGAACTATGTCATGTGTGTATCTATATTTATATGACTCAAAAATTTTCCAATCCTCCAATGTGGGACAAAATGATATTCCTCACATTTTAAGTTGCCTTGAAGGGCTTTATTTTTATTCACACTTGGTTTATCTGGACCAATGCTACGCGCATCTGGAATATACCAAATTTTAAAGCTTTTGGGCTTTGTAATAATTTGGGTCCAACATCTACTCATATGGTCAATTGTTTTGAGTTTGTAGTATCACAGCTTTGTTTGTTTGTTGACCCAAGTAGAGTGGGGTAAAAAAGGTTTATGACTTATCAATTCACATCAAATTGAAGTACATGCTACTTCGAGCTGATCACCGTATATTAACATTCAAAAGCTTAAAAGATTAAAACGGTCAAAATATACGAATCCAAGACGTGCAGACTATTAACAGAATAATAAAATATGATGTTAAATACTCCAGATCAATAGAAGATTAAGGTGACGAAAGAAGTGTTCACTTCGGCGCATGTGCGATAACATACACTTTCAGTATACAAAAATTCTAGAGAAATACACATTCCAGAATCTATTTATGTTTATCATAACTTTGATAAGATATTATGAAATATTTTTCCAATGAAATATCTGCAAACTAAATACAAAGGTAATATTAAAAAAATATTGTTGAAAATTTTATCAAACTTCATTAAATTATTTTTGGCTATTTTATATATCTTTGGGGCTATTATAGCAAAATTTACTTAAAGTTATGTACTGTCATCCAATTGTACAAAGTATGATTAAAATCTCAATTTTTTGTTTTTAAATGAGACTTTTTACCATTTCTCTTTCCAACAAAGCCAAAATCATTAGATTGTATCTTTGCCAATTTTCTTTCTCCATATTTTGGCAAATCTGTATGACTACATTAATTACATTTGTATATGTCCACAATGAAATAAACTATATCAAGAAACAATATACACTTTAATTGAATATCATTTCGATTTAAAATCTAGTTAAAATAATTAAATTGATATAATCTCTATAAACCCAAAAAATCAGAAACACTTTAAAATAGGGACCAAAACATTTTTGATACTCTAATCAATAGTGGTCGAACAATGGCAAGTTTCATTGTACTCAGTGTTCTAATCATGACGATGATTGTCCTCGGAAATGAGTGTTCTGATATATCTGATGCTGAAATAGATCAACTTTTGAAAAAATTGAACAAACCAGCTCTTAAATCCGTCAAGGTTAATTTGTGGATTTACCCAAGATTACACTCAAATTCGATGTTTTCCATTTTTGGCTTGCTTTCTATTCTTAGTTGTATACCATTTTTAATTCTTGTGTAGAGTCCAGATGGAGATATTATAGATTGTGTTCATATGAAGAATCATCCAATTTATGATCATCCTTTATTCAAAAACCACACCATTCAGGTTCAAATTTTTTGTAACTTTTTGAATCGTTGTTATTAGTATTTTTAACATAAAGTTCTAGACTTACTTTTTATAGTTCATCATTTTTTTGAAACATGCACTATTTATATAGTAGATAAAACAACATGTTCTATATGGTTGAATTCACTAGATTTGGATTTATCATTTCTCATATTCAATATACTATTATTGTTCTAACAATATTGGTTGTAGATGAGGCCAAGTTCTTATCCAGAAGGATGGACCAATGAATTACCAGACACCAAAAAACAAATTATGGTGGCTCAACTCTGGACAATCAATGGAAAATGTCCAAAAAAACAGTATTCCAATTAGAAGAACAAAAAGAGAAGATATTTTACGAGCAAAATCGATAGAAATATTTGGAAAAAAGGATCCCAACAGCATTCCTCACCTTAAAAAGGAAAATTCACCTGACAACTACACACATGAGGTGCATATTTTTCATTCGATAAGTACTTGAAAATTTATCATTTTTCCTCTTATGTTTGTCAACTGTAAAATATATGTTTTTGTAAATTTTTCTGATATATATATATATATATATACATATATAGCATGCCATACTTGAAGTGAGAGTCAATTCTCCTCGAGAAAAGTTTCATGGAGCTAAAGCGATGATAAATGTGTGGAAGCCTTATGTACAAACGCCAAGAGAATTTAGCCTAGCACAAATATGGATTCTTGCTGGTAGTTCTACACAACTTAACAGCATTGAAGCTGGTTGGCAGGTCTAAGTTTGCTCTTGTATATGAAATTTTTATAGACGTAAATATATATATATATATATATATATATATATATATTCATATTCTTATCTTGTTCTTTTTTTGTTTTTCCATTTTTATTAATTAGGTATACAAGAATTTTTATGGTGATGACGACCCTCGATACTTTGCTTACTGGACGGTGAGTGAGTTCATTTTTGTGGCATTGTTATACGTTATACGTAATATTTCTTGTTTTTGCTATTTTTCTCCCAAAATATGTATGTAAAGAAGCAACTGGCTTTTTTTTTTGCTGACAAAATTATTTTTTTTATTTGTGTCGTTTTCTAACGTAAATACAGGTTGATGGACACAACAACACAGGCTGCTATAATCTAAGGTGCCCAGGCTTTGTTCCCATTACCCAAGTTTTCGCCTTAGGTGCAGCTATTCCTCGAGTTTCCATTTTGGATGGTGAACAAGATGTATTTCTCACTACTATATGGAAGGTAAATATCAAACAATTTTTCATCATATAACTCAACAAATACTTTCTTAGGATATTTACAAACTGAGAATGAATGTGTTATATATTTTACTATAGGATTCTCAAACAGGACATTGGTGGTTAAAAATTGGTTCAACTATTGTTGGATATTGGCCTTCCTTATTGTTCGCTCATCTACAAGATGGTGCGACCATAGTCCAATGGGGAGGAGAAATAACAAATTCTAAAGAGGGTTCTGATAGAACTTGTATCAAGAACTCTCGAGATCTCTCTGTAAATTTCCGTATATTGAATCAATGAAGAAGAATTACAAGAAATATAGTTGTGGTGTATTATTCTCTATCTGCACTCTCTCATCGCGAGTGTAACAGAATCGAGTACAAGCTCATGACGCTTGAAAAAAACACACAAACAACATAATATTCTCCTCTCACAGAATTAGCTATTTATAGTTGTTGAGCTGGCTACTTCTCACGCGCTTTCAATCTTCACGCGTCAACAACCTCCTTCCTCTCTGAGTTCCTTATCCTCTGTCTCTGATAAACTCTGAGTGGCTTATTGGCTCTATCAGGTTCACAACACACCACAACCAATATGGGGAGTGGCCATTTTGCAGAACAAGGATTTAGAAAAGCTAGTTATTTCAGAAATCTTGAGATTGTTGATGAGAATGATATAACGAAACCACCTACCAATCCCTATCCACGAATGACCTTTGCTAACTGCTACAATGTCATGCAGGGTATTCATCCTCGCGATGGGATTTTCTTTTTTTATGGTGGCCCTGGCCGAAATCCAAATTGTAATTGATCATATATACATATAAGTAGTTGTAAGCATCTCGAATTATACCACCATCATCTAATATATTTGTGATGGCCGGTCTCAATAAGTTTAAAAGACAAATTTAATTAGACCATAATGTTGCTGCTACTAGGCTTAGTGCTACAATGGTCTATGAATCTCTTAGTCTCCTTCGTATGGTGGTGAGACTCCATAACAATGATTTTTCTTTTATTATATTTTTCATTACTATATCTTTTAAAAATAAGATTATATGTTAATGGTTCATTGCAAGAGAGAAGTTACATATCGATTGTCTTAGTTTACGGGAACATGAAGTTCGGATCCTTGGGGCAATGCCATCAATATTTGAGGCGGCGCAGTTTCTTCGTCAGAAGAGAAACCAGAGAGTCTTGTATCCTAATTTACAACAAAGGAAGAGATTAACCCTAAGAACCATGTTTTAGGTTTTAATATCCATGCAAGAATCTTATTTTGGAAGTCAAAAGAATGTTTTCTTACCCTCTCTTGCCTGCAACGTTGTATAACAATGAATGACTTGACAAAGAAATACGCAACCAACAATGTGACATCCCAAAATCAGCCCAAAATCCATTAAAGCCCAAGAGAAGAGAAAAAGAAGCACTAAGAGGCCAGTCACTTTCTTCTGAGAACCACACAGAGTTAACGCAGTGAAACTCGATAAAAATCTCTGCAGTATCAGTTTAAAATTTTTCTTGCGTGAAAGTTTTTCTGAGTCATTTGCCAGCAACTCAGATCGAGTTAGGTTCCGAGCTTTATACCCCTGGAAAGATCTTGCTGCAAAGAATCCATAGCAGTTTTCAGATCATAAATTCGAGGTAAACTCCATTTTTTACGTGAGCTGAAAGGTTTCAAAAAATCATTTGTTTATGCAAATCTGATTTTTCCAGTTTTGCAGAGCCAACTTAAGAGAGGTTTTTCCATCGCTCCAGAAGGACCCAGATAGCGATCCACATACCAATCTGTATATCTCGGATCCTTCTTTCCATTCAGATCAGTTTCCGAGGTAAATTACGAAAGCTATCGCTGTACCTTCTCGGCCAAGAAAAAGCTTAGACTTGTGAATCTGAAACCCTCGTATTTGTATTGTGTGTATCACAGGGCTTGGATACCAACTTCTATTCTTCAGACTTGTCTTTGTGGTGTTTTTAAGGTGAGGACTAGTTAGTAGATTCATTTGATGCATTAGCTGGTCTAGTGATAAGTGTATGCTTGGTATAGATATTGAATTTGAATGATAACTGATGATTGATGAATAGTACTAGAGCTTAGAGAATATGTTGAGTTGCCTGATTGATAGGTTGCTAGAACATGTTATTGTACTGCTGTAAACATGATTGTTTATGGTTTTGTTTGACGGTGTACAAACGAAAGACTGAATATTGTAAAAGTTGTAGTGATCGAGAAAGGGTTGACGAGCCATAGTCAAGCCCTGTTGAGGGTGGTGGCACCGGTAACTTGTCAAGCCCAGAACGGGTGGTGGCAGAGAATGAGTACCATTAACGGAGGTTCTTTGAGAATGTGTTATAGAATCTCTAGGTTGATTGCTATGATTTTTGGAATTATCTGATTAGAAAATATTAGAATTATATTAATAATAAAATTAGTTATTATATTATAGGTTGAATGTTGTGTGTGTTCAATGTCTATATTATGAATACCCGTATTACTATATCATATAATGTGTTTATGAATCTTGTGTGCTCCATAAGCACACCCTCACTGAGTATTTTTCCCCGAATACTCACCCTTCTTTTCTTTTTCATGTGAGACCGAAGAGTAGTACTTGTGGTGGTTGATGCGGTGTTGCTTCTGGGGACTAGAGGCGCATTTTATTATATTATTTTTAATAAAGATTTTTCATTATAATTTCTTTAGTTTTTTTTCAAATATTTAACATTCAGTTTATTGTTAAGACGTTTCGAGTTTCCAGTTTATTTATTTTTGATAAAAGAATTCTGACAATAAATTAATATTTAGTTTTGATCATTATTTTTCTAAAAGTCAGTAATTGAGTATAAATCAAGTTAAGTTTAATTTACAAGATTATGGTGTCTCAATTTGGTATCAGAGCGTAAGGTTAGCCAAACCGGTTCTGGTCCGAGAGGCGTTTTGGGACTTTTTTGAACTTTTAATCAGTTAAAAAAAAAAGAGATTTCTTTTCTGATTTCGAATTTCTGAATTAAAAAAAAGTTGAATTTTAGACTTAAAAAAAACTATTTTTCTTATGTAGGTTAGAGAATCCGATAGCAACAACCATGGCCCAAGTCAATCTTCTTTGATTCTCTAGGTGAAAGATCTAATCTGTGCTGCTTCTCTTGTTTTGACAATGTAGAAGTCTACAGGCACAATGCAATCTCATATTCTCAAAGGAATGTCATGAGATATCCCTTTAGGTGTTGCATTGGAATCATCAGCTAGACTAATCCTTGCTCTAGTCTTGCGCAGGTGCTTAATACCAAGTCTCAAAGCAATTGCCTTGGACATCATGTTAAGACAAGCTCCAGAATTACAAAGTATATCTTTAAACATTTCACCTCTAATAGAACAAGAGATGAGAAACTGACCTGCACCTTCGATTTTGTGAAGTGTTCAAACAGGTTTACCTCTTCTGGCATGGTTGAACAAGTCTTCTATTTCAGGGATTGATTCCTTGCTCTCACAGAAGTAGTGGCCTATCATGAAGTCTTTACAAGCTTTGGCAAAGGGGATTCCTTCAGGTAAATTTCGAATTACTTCATTGAACTCATCGAGTTTTTCTTTGCTGATTTTGTTGGTGTAGTAGCTGCATTCTTCAAGTTTTTGAAGGTGGATCGCATAGACAGCTGCTTCCGGTGACTTCAAGTATCGAGCTCGCATAAAGTACTTGTGGATATCTTCTTTAGACTCCTTACAGTACCTGAAAAAGACTTGCAGGCAACCAAATTTCCAGATATCATCGAAGCTGAGATGAGCAGGGAATGTCTTGACCAGATTGTTAAACTCTATCAGCTTCTCTCTACTGATGTTGTTAGTGATCCATTGAATTTCTCCCATACTTTCTTCAGAGGAATATCCTGCATCTGGATCCTTTACGAACAATCCATATTCTTCATCTTCAGAGTATTGCTCTTCATACTCGTCTTCACAAGATAAAGTCATGTTGCAGGGCAGTGGCTTTCCTTCGTCTTCAGATTCTTGGGTTCTGATGGAGCAAATTAGTTGTTGATGGATGGGTTTAGCCATTCCAGAAGATGCATCAGTCGAGCAACTGCTTGTATGAATCGAACGGGGCTGTTTTAGAACGTTTTTTCGGCCAGCCTTGACTGCAGGAGACGCGACCGCGAGAAAACGGCTATGGGTCGCGGGTAGGCCAAGCACAACCGCGAGGAAGTGCTTCTTGGCCGCGGTCACAGGTGACGCGACCGCGGGAGAATGTCTCCGAGTTAAGTATCTGCAATTGCTTGCTCCTTTGCTTCCTGAATGATCTCCTGGGTCTTTTAGTTTGGTGTACTCCTTCTCTGGACTTAAGTCTATAGTTTTGGCTGCTGGAATCTGCTTTCCAAGTCCTTGCATGATCTCCTCAACCTTCTCTTCAACTTCATCAAGAGCATAGACTACTTTGTCCATGGTTAAATCAAGCTCTTCGGTTTTATCAATGACTTTGTATACCTTCTCCGAAACTTTGACTGTGAAGTTGTAAGACTTGTTCTTAGCTTCGTTGAGGGCTTTGTCCACATCATCGAGTTTGAAATCCAGGTCCATGACCTTGTTTTTAGTGTTGCGAAGCTCGTAGGTGTGCTTTGCTTGCTCTTCCTCCATGCTGTCGAACCTGTTAGCGATCATGGATGCATCCTTGGTTTCTCGTTCTTCTATTGATTTGACCTGGGAAGCAAGGTTATCGATCTTCTCATTGAAAAGCTTTGATATTCCATCAATCCTTTCATTTAGAGCAGCTGTAGTGACTGTTTGAGCTTCTATGAACTGCTTGATTATGGCTTCGAGTTGACTCAATCGGTTACTAAGCTGGACGTTCTCATCTTGCTGGAAAATCTGGTGAGGTAGGCGATGCATAGGTGATCTAGGGTTTACCATTGGAGGCAGGTAGGGCTCGTTCAGGAACGTTTGGTAGTTTGAGGTTCGAACTTCGTCGTAGAAATCGTGTATGTATTGCTCTTCTCTGTGTCTAGTGGCTTGAGGAGTGTTGTAAAAACCTTCCTCATAGTAGGATTTCGATTTATAGGGTCCATTACTTCGGGAATGGAAACAAAAGAACCAAAAAATGGAAATATGCAGAAAAAGGGGTTCTAGAGTCGATTTACCAACATTCTTAGAGTTTTGCGGAAAAGAAATCGCGTGCCTTCCCCGGCAATGGCGCCAAAAACTTGATGTGTGCTGTCGTGAGGGTGTCAAGTTTTACCCTAAATGAAATCAATAGCCGCAAGTGCACAGCTGATCGATTGTAGTACTTAGGGATCGAATCCACAGGGAAGGAGGATATTTCCTGTAAAAGCCTTCGAAATAAATATAAAGTAAGGAAATCTAGAACCAGGCGATTTTTGTAAGGGTTTTGGTGGTGTCTTCAAAACGTAAAAACTAATCTTAACAAGGAAATACAGGAACTAAAATGACCTAATAACTAAACTTAATGAAATCGACTAAAAACGATAAAAACGGCTAGACCTAATTTCTTAAATGAAAATCGATTGAAAGAATGAAAATGATAAACTAAAGCTTGCAATAAAATCGATGTAAATCTATAGAAAAGAAGGCGCTGGGTTTCAGGGAAGTTTTCTCTGGGGTATGAACGATTCAAAACATTGCTAGAGAGTAAATTTGATAAGATCTTAGCTTAAACTTTTCGAACTAGAGGCACGGACGTATGAATACACCACTGTCGTGATCATAGACAACTATCTCTCTTAACCCTGAGAGCATCTCCAATGTATGAATCCATATTTTTCTCTATTATGATCCAAAATGGAGTTGTATTTTACTCCAATGTAAACTTTATTTTTACTCCAAAATGGAGTTATAACCAAAAAAATGGAGAAACTCTATTTTTTGCTCCATTTATGGAGTAACTCCATTTTTTACTCTATTTTGGAGTGACATTTGGAGTAGGGTTGGAGCGAATCTTGCTCCAAACTCTATTTTGCAATGAAATTTGCAGTAGGGTTGGAGATGGTCTGACTAGTAGGTTTCCACTCTGGCCCTGGAAGAGAAAATATGCATTATGTTTAAGACTCGTCAGCATTCACAAATCGCTCATAGGTAGGTTTCCACTCCTATTTTTGTTTTGTTCTCTCAAAATAGATCTGACACCGGATGAACACTTTCGTGTCACCAAGCATCTGGATCAGATTGTAGTTCATGACGCTACTCTCATGCAGTAAAAGTATATTCAGAGTAAAAATTTCTAAGATTCGGCTTCAATAGCTCATGGACTCCTCATCAAACATATGTATCCACATCGAAAATCCCTTAGACACAACAATAAAACTACTCAGAAATGATGAAAGAAATCAAAAACATAGTATTAAAAGGTAGAGCAATAATCGAAATTGAAAAAGAAAGAACAAGGGTTCAAGAGACAAATCTCTCTCTCCCTAAAAGCTAAAACTTAAAAAGTATTCTAAAACAATAAGAGCATATGAGGTCATACGAATTAGGGTTCCTAAAACATGTATTTATAGTGCTCAAGACATCTCTGGGCATCACTTAGGGTTTCTCTAAATGAGGGAATCATTTTGGGCTTCAGAAATAGACCTTCGAGTTCGGAGTTGGCTGGCCGCGGGAAATGGGTGCTTGGCCGTGGTCAGGTATCCTCTGACCGTGGTGAAATGGCTGTTGGCCGTGGGTGGAAATGCTTGTCGGCTGGTTTACGGGACATCTTGCTCTTCGCGTATCTTTTGATTGAACTGCTGGATTGCCAAGCTGTAAAGTGTGCTGGAAAGGTGATACGTCCATCTTTGAGGTCTCCGATTTGAGCTGGATCAGACGGTGAGAAGGCCTTCAATCAGAGGTGAACTTCTGACGGTTTGACTCTGAGCTGAAAATCTGGTCTTCTATCCATTTTGTTGAGCTTTTCCCTAAGTTTCCTGAAAAGAATCTTGTAACTACAAATACTAGAAAAACGTAATAAAAGTACTTGAAAGCAATAAAAAACATAGAAAAAGTATTTCAAATCGATCCATAAAAGTATTCAAAATACGGTGTTATCAGACAGGCTCACAAAATCAGCTCACTTCATGCCCATTAAGATGACATTTAGTGTAGATTGTTTGGCAGTGATAGAATTAGAGGAGATTGTGAAGTTGCATGGAGTGCCTGTGTGTATTGTTTCGGATTGTGACCCAAGATTTACATCAAATTTTTGGCAAGCGTTTCAAAAAACGCTAGGGACTAAAGTTCATTTGAGTACGGCTTATCACCCACAAACAGATGAACAATCAGAACACACCATTCTGACGTTAGAAGATATGTTGCGAGCGTACAGCTTAGATTGGGTAATGAGTTGGCTACGTTATTTACCACTGGCAGAGTTCACCTATAACAACAGCTACCATTCAAGCATTGAGATGGCACCCTATGAGACTCTTTATGGAAGGTCATGCCGTATGCCCTTGTGTTGGACCGAAGTAGGGGAGGGTCAAAATTTAGAACCAGAAGTGGTTCAGGAAACAGCTGAACAAGTGGAACTATTGAAAGGAAGGTTGAAAGAGGCTCACGATCATCATAAAATTTGGACGGATAAAAGAAGAAGAGATCTAGAATTTGCGGTTGGGAATTCAGTATATCTAAAGATGAGAACATTTTGGGGAAATGCAGATAAGAACTGGAAGTTGAAAAAGCTTAGGCCAAGATACCTTGGACCATATCAAATCATAATAAGGATTGGAAATGTCGCTTACCGCTTAGATTTACCCAAAGAATTAAAACCGCTCCATGACGTGTTTCACATATATGTATTACGAAAGGTAGTTCTAGACCCAGAGCTAATTATTCCCCAGCCGCCAGAGAGTTTAGAAAAGAATGTTTCAATTCTGGTCGAATCTTTAAAAATTTTAAATAGGAGAGAAGTTGTGAATAAGGGAAGGATGGTACAAGAAGTGCTTGTACGCTGGGAGAGAGACGATACATAAGAGGAAACTTGGGAGTCTGAAAAAAAAAATGGCAAAGGACTACCCCAAGCTCTTCAAGGACATGAGTGCAGTACAGTGATGGAGCTGAATTCAGGGACAGATTCCTTTGTAGTAGCGGAGAATTGTGACATCCTAAAATCAGCCCAAAATCCATCAAAGCCCAAGAGAAGAGGAAAAAAAGGCCCTAAGTGTGAGTAAGGGTATTTTTGTTATTTCTTCTCCACCTTAAACCAAAGAATCTCGACCCCCTCCCTATATAAAAGTCAGCCACTTTCTTCTGAGAGCCACACAGAGTTAACGCAGTGAAACTCGATAAAAACTTCTGCAGTATCAGTTCATTTGTCTTGAGTGAGGGTTTTGCTGAGTCGTTTGCCAGCAACTCAGATCGAGCTAGGTGCCGAGCTTTATACCTCTGGAAAGATATTTCTGCAAGGAATTCATATCAGTTTTCAGATCATAAATCCGAGGTAAGCTCCGCTTTTTACGTGAGCTGAAAGGTTTCAAAAAATCATTTGTTTCTGCAAATCTGATTTTTCCAGTTTCGCAGAGCCAACTTGAGAGAGGTTTTTCCATCGCTCCAGAAAGACCCAGATAGCGATCCACATACCGATCTGTAGATCTCGGATCCTTATTTCCATATCAACTTTCAGATCAGTTTCCGAGGTAAATTACGAAAGTTATCGCTGTACCTTCTCGGCCAAGAAAAAGCCTGAACTTGTGAATCTGAAACCCTTGTTTTTGTATTGTGTGTATCACAGGGCTTGGATACCAACTTCTATTCTTCAGACTTGTCTTTGTTGTGTTTTTAAGGTGAGGACTAGTTAGTAGATTCATTTGATGCATAAGCTGGTCTAGTGATAAGTGTATGCTTGGTATAGATATTAAATTTGAATGATAACTGATGATTGTTAATTGATGATTGAAGAATGATACTAAAGCTTAGAGAAAATGTTGAGTTGCCTGATTGATAAGTTGCTATAACTTGTTATTGTACTGCTGTGAACATGATTGTTTACGGTTTTTTTGACGGCGTACAATGAATAACTGAATATTGTGAAGTTGTAGTGATCGAGAAAGGGCTGACGAGCCATAGTCAAGCCCTACGGAAGGTGGTGGCACCGGTGATTTGTCAAGCCCAGAACGGTTGGTGGTAGAGAATGAATACCATTGACCAATGTTCTTTAGGAATGTGTTATAGAATCTCTAGGTTGATTGCTATGATTGAGTGATTATCTGATTAGAAAGTATTAGAATTATATTATATAATAAATTAAATTAGTTATTATATTCTAGGTTGAATGTTGTGTGGGTTCAGTGTCTATATTATGAATACTCGTGTTACTATATCATATAATGTTTTTATGAATCTTGTGTGCTCCATAAGCATACTTTCACTAAGTATTTTTCTTCGAATACTCACATTTCTCTTTTTTTTCACCGAATAGTAGTACTTGTGGCGGTTGATGCAGTGTTGCTTCCGGAGACCAGTGGCGCATTTTATTTAGTTATTTTAAAAAAAAATTATAATTTCTTTAGTTTTTCTTTAAATATTTAATATTGGGTTTATTGTTAAGACGTTTCAAGTTTCTGATTTATTATTTTTAATAAAAAAAAACTTCTCATAATAAATGAATATTTAATATGAGTGTTATTCTTTCTATAGATAACTGAATGTAAATCAAGTTAGTTTTAATTTGCAAGATTAGAATGTCTCCAACAACAAGATTCCCAATGTTTTCAATAATGGTAACTGCAAAAAGACAACGAAATCTTCTCTAACTTGAGAAAGTAAGAGGAAATATGTATGTTTGGGCAATTGCTTATCGAACTTACCATAAGCAAAGTTAACGAGAAATAATCTATTTTACCTAAAAACACCGGAAGAGAATGGCGCAAGAATAGAAGGATGAACTGCACAAGACGATAAGGAAATAAATAAACTAACTCATAGACCTAAACCCTCAAATCATTTTAACATCTTACATGTTTTAATAAACTAACTCATAAACCTTAAGTATAAATATATAATCCTAATCGGATCCATCATATTATTTTATAATATAAATTTATTAATTTTAAATATTTGATATTTTAGATCGATTAATTATGATAAAATACAATAAGATATTTACTTACTATGCGTTATTATAAAAATATTATTAAAATTTAAAATTTAATTTAAATATAATTTTTATTCAAGAAACTCTATAGTATTAAAATTATTATCTAAATTTCCGTAAGAAAAATTTAATTATATTTTTTTTTTTGAAATTTTTGAACTTTAAATTGAATCTAAATTTTTGTAATGAAATTTAATTATTTTAAATTTCGAATTATTTGAAATTTAAATTAAATCTGACCTATATTGAAGAAAATCTAAAAATATCTAAATTAATAACTAATTTTTGAAATATAAATATAAAATAAAATATTTTTAAAAATTTGGGAAGTGTTTGGAAACAAGTACTAAAAATGCTTTTATTTTAATATAATAGATATATGTATTAATATTATATGTATATATATGTCAAATTTACATATTATATATTAATCAGGTATTTATTATTTTTATTTTTATTTATTTATACAACTATATATATATTAAATATGAATTTAGTAAACAAAAGTCGAACGTGGCGCACTGGTATTTGCTTATTTAGTGTTCTCTAAAGGCGCGGATTCGAATCTGTTTGTGCTTTTTTCCAGTTTTAGGTTAAATAAAGACAAAATGACAACTTTACCCCCAACTTCTTCTTCTTTCATGCGACCTGTAAATTTTTGTCTGCGCCGTTCACCCTTTTTTTTTACGATTTTGATGTTTCTGCTATATATTTTTGTGGATAACACACACTTATGATAGTCTACAATGAAACATCCGATTTCAAGTTTAAAAACATACAAAAAGTGATTTAAAAAAAAAACAACGATTATTGAACCGAATAAATTCAAATCACGGTAGTTGGAAGCTGCCTAACACTTAATCGCCGATCATTTGGCCGATGCTGGTCTGTTTTCGAAAGAACATCGATGTAAATAAATATTGTTTTTTTTAATATATATTTTATCAACTATAATGACATTCTTGTAATAATATTCACTATTTAGACAAAATAGTATAAGACCAACTTTCTAAGGTTAGTCTAGTAAGCCCTTCAATATGTTAGGCTAAGTTTGTCAATGCATTAACTTTAAAGGCTATTCTGAAGAATTTTTACAAATAAGTATCATTGTGTTAATTCAAATTTTTTGGATCTATTTGTTCTCGAGAGTCTAGACAGAGAGAAAGAAACATACTAGCAAGGCAATTACACGGCAAAAAATCAAGCTTTGTGGGGCTATGAAACGAATAAAGCTCGAGATCATCCGCTGCATCCCAGGTTAGAAAATAAGGGGAGCTGTGTAGTGAAATGATTAACGGGGAGCTGTGTAACCAGGTTTATATTGCTGCGTTTTGAACAAGGTTTCATGAGATAATTTCATAAAATAGGAAAAAGGAAACTATATGATTAAATTGTGTTGGACTTATAGAATTCATACTTGACGGCAAATCTCGCATACTGTGTCACCTTTTTCGTTGCACCATCTCTGGACGCAACTATGATGTGCAAACTGCGACGGTTGATGAAAGAGTTCTTGATGTTAAAGAATCAAAATTCAGAGAAGACTCTGTTTATGGAAAACAACTGAAACAAAAAGATAGAGCCAGAAACCAAAACAGCATTATTTGAGTAAGAAACATGTGGACTATCTTATATTGCTTAAGCGAAAATGAACAGTATATGAGATATAAACTGATGCGAGTGATGATCAAGTAAAGCGGAGGACATCAAACCGAACCAAGAAACCAAAACAGCATTATTTGAGTTAATTATTTGGTGTCTCTGTTTTTACGATTCTTATATATCTGTCAATGTTGTGTCAATAAGCGAGAATTGGTCTTCGTGAGATGTAAGAACCATATCTCCCATTTCCCTATGTAGGATCATGATGATCCCACGACAATTCGATACTTTCTATTGCTTCTATATAAATCAAAGAAAACCAAAAAAGAGATAGTCCTAACTGTCTAAAAATCAAGTGTTCTTATGTTCTGTTTTTATTTGTTTTAATCGGGTTCATGCAGAATCTGTGTACCACGATGGAAGACTCCTTGGGCCGTATGATGGAAGCAACCGCCGACCAATGGTGAATTCCCAAAGGAAGTCGGCGATCGGACAGAAGCCCACAGTACGCCTGGGGACCGTATATTTTATTGAAAAGAGTACATGCCACTTCGAGCTGATCACCTTATATCAACATTCGTTGCACCATCTCTAGACGCAGCTATGATGAGCAAACTGCGACGGTTCATGAAAGAGTTCTTAATGTTAGAGAATCAAAATTCAGAGAGGACTCTGTTCACGAAAAACAATGAAACCTTTAATGTTCCTGAACAAGAACAAGGTGTATCCATGTTGAAATTTTCATCTTCGTCATGAAAAATCCTACATTTTACGAATTGGCTCTCACAAATATCAGTTCCTGCAATCACAGATTCAAATGCACCATCCTCGTTAACCGAGTCTGCCTTTGGCTCTACTCGTTAACCGGTCCTAAACCAGAATTGCTTGATAACGATTAACAACCAGCACAAGATGATCTCCCATCCTAACTTTTATCACAAGAGAAAGCCAAAATCCCGAGCTAAGAGCAAGATAAAATGCGTAGTCAAACAACATTTATAAACGAGTATGTTAGGATTTAATGTGGAATTTGAACCAAACTACTCATATGGCCAATTGGTTTTGAGTTTGTATCACAGGTTTATTTGTTTGTTGACCCATGTAGAGTGGGGGTAAAAAGGGTTTATGGCTTATCAATTCACATCAAATTGGGAGTACATGCTACTTCGAGCTGATCACCTTATATCTGTTAGTGGTACGCTCCGCTACCTGATTCAGATCGATTTACATCAAGATCGGCCCAATTAATTCTGGTTTACGATAGTCTTGACCGAAATAGGTTCGGTCTGATTCGTTAGACCTAATAACAAGAGGTGGTGGAGATTATGAGAGAAAACCCTAAGCTCTCTCTCTTCATTAATGCATTATAAATAGAGAACTTGATGACTTTTGGTCTTGGAAAGATCGAGAACTCGTTATTATTGTACTTAGTTCGTCGAGAGACTCCGAACTCAAAAACTTGTAATCCAAACTCAATTAATCAAACATAAAATTTTTTCTAGAATTCAAATTACCAAATTGACCCCAAATAGTTGAGATCCACAATCAACAATATCAACAATTCAAAAGCTTAAAAGATTGAAACGATCAAAATTTACGAATCCAAGACGTACAGACTATTATTAACTGAGTAATAAAATATGATGTTAAAGACTTCAGATCAATAAAAGATGAAGGTCACGAACGAAGGGTTCGCTTCGGCCCATGTGCGATTATAGACTTTCAGTATACAAAAATACTAGAGAAATGCACATTCCAGAATCTATTTATTTTTATCATGACTTTGATAAGATATTATGAAATATTTTTCCAATGAAATATCCGCAAACTAAATATAAAGGTAATATTGGAAAAATATTGCTGAAAATCTTATCAAACTTAAATGAATTATTTTGGCTATTTTATATATATTTGGGGTTGTTATAGCAAAATGTACTTAAAGTTATTTACTGTCATGCAGTTTTTTTATGTACAAAGTATGATTAAAATCTCATTTTTTTTTTTAAAGAGACTTCTTACCGTTTCTCTTTCCAACAAAGCCAAAATCATTAGATTGTATCTTTGCCAATATGTATGACTACATTAATTGCATTTCTAAATGTCCACAATGAAATAAACTATATCAGGAAACAATATACATTTTGATTGAATATCATTTTTCTTTAAAATCTAATTAAAATAATTGACTTGATATAATCTCTATAAACCCAAACAATCAGAAACACTTTAAAAATAGGGATCAAAATTTTTTTGATACTCTAATCAATATTGGTCGGACAATGGCAAGTTTCATTGTACTCAGTGTTCTAATCATTGCAATGATGGTCATGGGAAATGAGTTTTCTGGTATATCTGATGCTGAAATAGATCAACTTTTGAAGAAATTGAATAAACCAGCTCTTAAATCCATCAAGGTTAATTTAATTTGTGCATTTACCCAAGATTACACTCAAATTCAATGTTTTCCATTTTTCTGCTTGCTTTCTATTCTTAGTTGTGTACCATTTTTAATTTTTGTGTAGAGTCCAGATGGAGATATCATAGATTGTGTTCATATGAAGAATCATCCAATTTATGATCATCCTTTATTCAAAAACCACACCATTCAGGTTCGATTTTCTAAAAAACTTTTTGAATCGTTGTAACTTGTAATTAGTATTTTTAACATAAAGTTCTAGACTTTTTTATAGTTCATTTTTTTTATAAACCGCATGCACTATTTATATAGTAGCCAAAACAACATGTTCTATATGGTTGAATTCACTAGATTTGGGTTTATCATTTCTCATATTCAATATACTATTATTGTTCTAACAATATTGGTTGTAGATGAGACCAAGTTCTTATCCAGAAGGATGGGCAAATGAATTATCAGACACCAAGAAACAAAGTATGGTGGCTCAACTCTGGACAATCAATGGAAAATGTCCAAAAAACAGTATTCCAATTAGAAGAACAAAAAGAGAAGATATTTTACGAGCAAAATCAATCGAAATATTTGGAAAAAAGGATCCCAACAGCATTCCTCAACTTAAAAAGGAAAATTCACCTGGTAACAGATCCACACATGAGGTGCATATATATCATTCGATAAGTACTTGAAAATTTGTCATTTTTCCTCTTATGTGTGTAAACTGTGAATATATGTTTTTTAAAAAAAAAATTAATATATGTCTATATATATGTATATATAGTATGCCATACTTGAAGTAAAAGTCAATTCTCCTCGACAAAAGTTTCATGGAGCCAAAGCGGGTATAAATGTGTGGAAACCTTATGTACAAACGCCAAGAGAATTTAGCCTAGCACAAATGTGGGTTCTTGCTGGTACTCCTACAACACTTAACAGCATTGAAGCTGGTTGGCAGGTCTAAGTTTGCTCTTGGATATGCAAATTTTATAGACGTATATTTATATTCTTATCTTGTTTTTTTTTTTCATTTTTATTAATTAGGTGTACCAGAATTATTATGGTGATGACTACCCTCGATACTTTGCTTACTGGACGGTGAGTGGGTTCATTTTTGTGGCATTGTTATACGTATTATTTTTTGTTTTTGCTATTTTTCTCCCAAAATATGTATTTAAAGAAGCAACTGGTTTTTTTTTCTTTTTTTGCTGTCAAAATTATTTTTTTATTTGTGTCGTTTTCTAACATAAATACAGGCTGATGGATACAACCGCACTGGCTGCTATAATCTAAGGTGCCCAGGCTTTGTTCCCGTTAGCCAAGTAGTTGCCTTAGGTGCAGCTGTTCCTCGAGTTTCCATTTTGGATGGTGAACAAGATGTATTTCTCACAACTATATGGAAGGTAAATATCAAACAATTTTTCATCATATAACTTAATACTTTCTCCGGATATTTACAAACTGAGAATGAATGTGTTATATATTTTACTATAGGATTCTCACACTGGAAATTGGTGGTTAAAATTTGGTTCAAATATTATTGGATATTGGCCTTCCTCATTGTTCAATCGTCTACAAACTGGTGCGACCAGAGTCCAATGGGGAGGAGAAATAACAAATTATAAAGAGGGTTCACAACACACCACAACCAATATGGGGAGTGGCCAATTTGCAGAACAAGGATTTAAAAAAGCTAGTTATTTCAGAAATCTTGAGATTCTTGATGAGAATGATATAACGAAACCACCTACCAATCCTTCTCCAATAATGACCGCAGCTAATTGCTACAATATCAGGCCGGGTATTCATCCTCGCGATGGGGTTTTCTTTTTTTATGGTGGCCCTGGCCGAAATCCAAATTGTATTTGATTAATCCAAGTTGTAAGCATCTCGCAATATACAACCATCATAATAATATATATGTGGTGGTCTCAATAAGTTTAAAAGACAAATTTATATTAGACCATAATGTTGCTGCTACTAAGGCTAGTGCTACAATCGTCCATGAATCTCCATAACAATGGTTTTTCTTTTTTGTTTTCGTTACTACATCATGTAACATAAGATTATATGCTAATGGTTCATTGCAGGGTGAACAAGAACACAGCAATCGTGCATATGAGGCTAAGTTATCAGATCCTTGTAGTGCACGGATCATAGCAAAGCAACATTAAATTTTGTGGGTATAGTTGTACACTACGTGTGTTTATGACACACATACGTACAAATCAAACCATACAAACAGAGAAGTAACATATCGATTGTCTTAGTTTACGGGAACATGGAGTTCAAGTCCTTGGGGCAATGCCATCAATATCGGAGGCGGCGCAGTTTCTTCGTCAGAAGAGAAACCAGAGAGTCTCGTATCCTAATTTACAACAAAGGAAGAAATTAACCCATAAGAATCATATTTTGGAAGTCAAAAGAATGTTTCTTACCCTCTCTTGCCTACAACGTTGTATAATGAATGACTTGACAAAGAAATACGCAACGAACAAGATTCCCAATGTTTTCAATAATGGTAACTGCAAAAAAGACAACAAAATATTTCTCAAACTTGAGAAAATAGGAGCAAATATGTATGTTTGAGCAATTGCTTATCGAACTTACCATAAGCAAAGTTAACGAGAAATCATCTACTCCACCTAAAAACACCGGAAGAGAATGGCGCAAGAACAGCAAAAGGATGAACTGCACATGACGACGTAACATATCATTATGTGTTAATTCAGAGATCTATTTGTTCTCAAGAGTCTAGACAGAGAGAAGAAGCATACGAGCAAGGCAATTACGCGACAACACATCAAGCTAGTGGGGCTATGAAATGAATAAAGCTCGTGATCATCAGCTGCGTCCCAGGTTAGAAAATAAGGGTCACGAAGATCTAGTCTCTCGATTCCCCAATCATTCCTACAACATTTCCATCAAAAAAATTTAACTCTCAGTACATTGTGCAGAGGATCAATGGAGGAGGAAGAACAAGATATCAAGACAAGAGCAACAAAAGTACCTGAAGTTCATAGAGAGGCCTGTGTAGTGAAACAATTGTCGTGGAGCTGTGTAACCAGGTTTATATTGCTGCAATTTTAACAAGGTTTCATGAGATAATTTCATATACGCGGAAAAATAAACTCTATGAAGAATTTATACCTGACGGCAAATTTCACAGACGGTGTCACCTTTTTCGTTGCACCATCTTTGGACGCAACTATGATGTGCAAACTGCGACGGTTGATGAAAGAGTTCTTGATGTTAAAGAACCAAAATTCAGACAAGACTCTGCTTTTGGAAACAACTGAAAACAAAAAGATCGAACCTTTAATGTTCCAGACCAAGAACAAGGTGTATCCATGTTGGAATCTTCATCTTCGTCATGACAAATCCTACATTGTACAAATTCTCTCTCACAAATGTCAGTTCCTGCAGTTACAGATTCAAATGCACCATCTTCGTTAACCGAGTCTGCCTTTGGCTCTGCTCGGTTTACCGGTCCTAAACCAGAATTTCCAGATAACCGATCAACAACCAACACTAGATGATCTACCATCCTAATTCTTACCACAAGAGAAAACTCAAATGAAATATAAAAATCAATTCTGCAACAAGAACATCAGAAGAAATCAAAGCTAACGTCTTTAATTATCACAATATGAACAAGTTACATTAAGCAAAACCAAGATCATAGGCAAGAATCAATGGACAACAAGAAAAACTAACAATCTGAGTAAAGGAGACTTTAATCTGAGGATGCAAAGCGCAAAAAGATTCTGATTCTCTGCAAGAAAACTAAAATATCCTTTTTCTTTGCCCTGAATCCTTAACCTTTTACAGAATATTCTTTTCCTTTCTTCTTCTTCTTCTTCTTCATCTTCATCTCAACTTCATTATATTACATTAACATATAAGAAAATTGCATCAATCGTCATAAGTAGAATGAGGAGATGCAGTACATCCAGGATCAAACGGATCTTCAGATCCACAACAATGCCAATACTGTACAACTTTTCCAGAATTTGGTGTATCCATCGTTCCACCAGTGTATACACTCTCGAATTTCCTCTTCGTCTCACCTAAAAACCCAAAATTTCATAAACTCGTTAGAACCCTAATTCACTTCAAACTAAACCCAATTCCCAAAAAAACAAGAATTTTTTACCTCCGAAATGAGCAGTGTGGAATCTGCAAGCGCGAGGGTGATTTAGGAGAGGATCGAATTGGGTTTTGCAATTCTTGCAGGTTCTTAAGCTATTGTTGCCGTCGGAAGAAGCTGAGCATCGTATCCGTTCGATTAAGAGGCACCGTCGCGAGTTTAAGATCGGATTCTTCAATCTCTTGAGGGAGCGAGAGTGAATTAGGGTTTTTGGGTTTGTGAAAGAAGAAAAAATCTGAAAATTGACTAGAGCTTGAGCCATTCTTGCTTCCGTACAAATGGAGAAAACGAACCAGAGAAAATATTTATGAAATAATAATGATAATCTGTTTTTTCGTAATTATAAAAAAAAAACTTTTTTTGTTGATTAGAACGAAACGGCTGCGTTTTAAAACCAAAGTAAAGAGACTCCAAAAAGAAACTTGATCCTCAAGGTTAGGGTTTTTGGTTTGGTCTGGATTTGAAATTTTTTTTTTTTTTTTGCCCTGCTTATTTGATTGAAGTAGTTCAAAATTCAGAAGCTTTTGAAAACTCTAGTGTTGAATCACACTTATACTGTATTAGCAAGACGATGATGGATGTGTAAATCAACTTTGAAATCTGCCTTGAAAAAGTACAAAAAAAAAGAAAAGACAGTAGAGAGTCTAGACAGAGAGATGAAAAAATACTCAAAAGTTAAATAACACAAGAATATTTTTAATATGTTGTCTAAGTTATTATAGTATCTCTTTTTTAAAAAAAAAACAAATTATCATCTATGTTTCCTGTTATTTGGTTTAGGGTTTTCTATTTTATTAGGGCTCGTGTGCCTATATAATCGATATCTTTCACATTGCTTAATGGTGTGAAATAAGAAGACGAGATTTTTCTTAAGAGACTGGAACTCATATAATCCGTTTATTGTTATTCTCTGCTTCTTTTGTGGAAAAAATCCATCTTTTGGGATTTAAAATGTGCACGATCTGTTTATCGTTATTCTTCGTTTTTTTATTGTTGATCATCGAACGAAAATCCATTATAAATTGGGTGAGAAATTTGAGACTGGCCAGACAACAACCGATATCGGCTCATGAAGAGACAACCTTTGAGAAAAATTCGCTGAAGATTCGAATGTTTCTGTGTATCTGCTGGATCCAGATCTTCTCGAATGCCCCATTTGCTGCGATCCCCTCAAGACTCCTATATTTCAGGTTTGATTATTAAAGATTCTTATATTGCAAGCTACTAAACATATACTGTCTTTTGTTTTGTTTTATATTGTTTTAGTGATAACACTCTACGTCTGTCTTGCAGTGTACTAATGGTCATCTAGCTTGTCCTGTGTGCTGCAAGAGAATTAAGAACGTATGCCCCTCTTGTGAGTTACCTATTGGGTACAGTCGTTGCAGAGCCATGGAGAAAGTCATTGCATCGGTTAGAGTGTCATCACTGTGTCCAAATGCCAAATATGGGTGTAAAGAGAATGTTACACAAGAAACTAGCTCAAGCCATGAGGAGCAGTGTGTTTTTGCGCCTTGTTACTGCCCAGTGGGTGACTGCAACTATACAGGCTCACACAAGGATCTCAAGAACCACGTCAATGATGAGCACAAGGAAGGCCTGATTCGTTTTGAGTGGGACACTCCTTTGGGAATTGAGCCTAGTGGCCTCAGTGAGAAGATAACCATTCTTAGAGAGAAGATATATGGGGAACTTATCGTAATCCGGGGGTTTAAAGGATCAGACGGTATGCTTGTAAGTGTGAGCTGCATAGCACCTTTGGCAACTGAAAAGGGCAGATTGTCTTGCAGTCTGGAATTGAGAACCTCAAGAAACACACTGAAGCATATGTTGATAGTGAAGGCGATTCAGAAAACGAGCGAGGAACAGCCCAAAGAAGATTTCGTGTTGATTCCTTCCTATATGATCAGGTTGATATGCTCTGTGGAAATTTGCGTGAGCCGTACGTAGTTGTTTCCTATTTTCTTAAGCTTGATAAATTTCAACGAGCACAATTGGTTTGAGGTTACATGAACAGAAACGTGCATATATAGTTCTTTTATTCTATAACATTGTGCTTCAGATATTTTATTTCGAGATCTAATTGACGTAGCAAATACAGTTTGATCCTCAAAAAGAGAACTAAAACAATTTCATACTTACAGGATAACACAAGAAAATTTATGTTTTGTTTTTTTTTTTTTGTGTTTTATTAATAAGAGATTAAAAATACTATAGAGGCGGTAAGAGTCTCTACAATAGTACGAGACTTTCATAGTCAAGAATATAGCAAGAGCAAAAGTAGGGTTTTTATTCAAGTCGTATAAACGGATCTAGCATATCAGTCCAAATGCCAAATACGGACGTAAAAAAAGAATCCCATCTTTAGAAGAAGGTGAGAATGGATTAGATTTAAAAGGTTCAAGAGGTTTTTGGATCAATGAGTAGCGTTTCACTAGAAACGTAGATAATTATGCTTACCACTTCTTTTTTCACAAGTGAGTGAATGTAATTCAATAAGACTATACAACTGCTTGCGTCTGCAGTGTGATAATGGTCATCTAGGTTTTAAAAATAGTCTTTTCACTTACGAAAATTAAAGTCATATAAGAAACATACAAAAAAAAGTGTCAGTCAAGCAAATAAAAAGTGAATTTCTGTGCAGTTTATCTCTAAGTTATTTTCTCTCTTTTTTCTATATTTCCTTTAAATGGGTTTATGGTATTCTATATTATTAGAGCTTTTATCTTATTTTATTTATAAAGTTGAATCTCTCAACAAGGACACACCAAATTTTTATAACTTATTAGGTAGTTTTGCCCGCGTCCTGCGCGGGCCGCGAGGTTTCAAAACCTTGTTGAATTAATTATGTGGTATTAAAATCATTAAGGAATACATTTTTTTAATTGTATAAAATTCATCGTCAAAAGCTCTCTGATCATGATCATAAAGTTTCTGATCAAGAGATTTTCAACACTCTTCGCAATCATATAGATAAATGTATAGTTAAAAGTTGATTCGCTAGTAAATATTTAATTTGGTGAGAATAATGCATAAACTTTACAGGAAAAATTACATGATATGTAAGAAACTTTAAAACAGAGTAAATAGTCTACAACAAATCGTAAGAGCACCTAGAAAACAACCATTATTCAAAAAATATGAAACAAAATATTATATTGTAAACCGAATAAAATTTAACAACTATTTAAGAAATACATAAAGAAAAATAGAGCAAACCCAAAAGAGTAAACACGATCCAAGATTAAAGATCCAAAATGCAATAGTAAATAAATGTATAAAACTCACAAACCAACTGAACTAAGACAAACATGAGTTTATAATCGTTTTACCATCTTTTTTTATTTTTCTCTAATTTACCTTTTAGTTTTTCTTCTTTGTCGTCTTTTCCTTAATTTTTTCATCTTCTTCTAACTTTATTTCTCCTTCTTCTCTCACATTTTCTTTCGTTTTTTAATTTCTTCTTCCTTCTCCTCTTTATTCTCTATGTCTTTTCTAACTTCTTATTCTTCAGGTTTTTCTTTGTCATGCCTTCTTCTTCGTGTTTTCCACATCTTCTCCTCATCATCTTCCTCTTATGCTTTTTCTTCTTCTTCATCTCATTCATCTTCTTTGTTCTCTGAGACTTCATATTCTTCTGGTTTACCTTAATCTTTTATATCAATCAAATATATGTACCTGAAAATCTTAATTTTCTCTCTCCTTATGTCCTTCCCTATCATTCTCTTTCTCCCTCTATCTCATGCAATCTTTATCTCTAACTATCTTTTTCCTCCCTTGTCTGAAATTGTATATATCATGCATTTAAAAGTACGAAGTATTTCTGATTAATAAAAAATAGAACACAAAAGAAACAAACTAAAGATTTAATAACAACCAATTATATTTACTTTGAAGATTTAACTCTCTATCCTTTTTCTCATTCTCTCTCCATCCTACTCTATCCCACCCACCACCCCTCTCCCCCCCCGCCCTTCTTTCTCTCTCCCCT